>NW_010366405.1:430233-473290 GCF_000414095.1 Morus notabilis | reverse complement strand
AATATATTAAATAAATATATTAAATAAACATATATAATACAAAAACGGTTTCAGAAAAGAGGGAAGAAAATGAAAAAAAAAAAAGTGAAATCCGTTTTTCAGAAAACAGAAAACGAAAACAAGAAAATGAAAACACCTTTTTTTCGTTTTCTGATTTCCACAAAAAGACAAACATTTTTGGTTTTATTTTTTAAAAAAAATTACACCAAACACGTTTTTAACACCCGTTTTTATTTTTTTTCTTTGAAAACCGTGAAAAATGAAAATGAAAAAAACATTTTTGGTTTTATTTTTTAAAAAAAATTACACCAAACACGTTTTTAACACCCGTTTTTATTTTTTTTCTTTGAAAACCGTGAAAAATGAAAATGAAAACGCAAACAAACGGGCCCCATATGTTCAACAATGAAAATGAATGATATCACATAATTAAGGTGTTAATTCAGGCATCTTGAGTGAATGAGATCTCGTGTCCATTGATTAGACTAGACTTTATATATATGATTTTTTTTAGATAAAACACTCATTAGAGAATTAATGGAACTTATAGATAAAAAAATAATTAAAGAAGTGTCTTCCTAACTATAATTATTGATATTCATTGTGAAGGGTCACATCACACAAAAATTAACTGTACGCTGGACAAAGCATTTTGTTTGATATTTACATCATCTTCTCGTAAATACATTTGTATATTCTTAGGCTCGTTCGCTTCGCGAATTTAAAATTTTAATTCGAGTTGAGATATGATATTTTTTTAAAACTTTTTATTGTAGTAGACATTTGTATATTCTTAGGCTCGTTCGCTTCGCGAATTTAAAATTTTAATTTGAGTTGAGATATGATATTTTTTTAAAACTTTTTATTGTAGTAGAAAAAAGTTAGATGTGACATTTTCTGAGAGCTTTTTACTGTAAAAATCTAAAATTAAAAACTCAAATCGGTAAAATAAACGAGGTCTTAAAGTGCAATTTTGATTTCTGATCATGACGCGAATAAAATTTAATAATCATATTAATTGATTAAGTATTCTTGGCTCAATATTTAATTTGTCAAACAAAATTAATACTACACAATAATAATTTATTCATATGATGATTAAATAACTATGTAGTTAAGTATTTTAATTATGTTGAAATATATTTAAAATATCAGACTTAGTTAATGGCAGTCCAAGTGTTGGAAATTGATTAGAGAAAAATATCAGGTTGTACAATTACACAGTGACATGTGGCAGCACACCATGTGTTGCAATCAGTGGTGGAGCCAGGATGTTTTTTCAAGGGGGCTATAAATTAAAAACATGAAAAATGTTTAAAAAAAAATATCAAAATATTAACTTCTAAGACTATTAAATAGACGGAAGCATGTGTTATGCACGTACATATTTAGTTTATTGGAATTTTTGTATAAATATAAAATTTTGTGATGATTTTAAATTTTTTGGTTCAAAATTTATCATTCTGTATAGTTTTTGGTTTGTAAAAAAAAAAAAAAAAAATCTAATAGAATATACTAAGATGAATGTTTCCAAACAAAGTGTGTTTTTGGTTTAATTTTATATATGTATAGACACGCAGTGTATATTTGAGTAATAAAGATTTTAGTCAGCAAATTAGATATAAAATTATTTAGAAAGTACGTAGATGGAACTAGTAGTTGACAGTGCTACAATAAAAAGAATGTTTAAGTAGAGACACATTAGAAATAGATATTACTCCAATAAGGGAAAACTAGATAAAAATTATTTATAAGATAAGAATTGAGAAGGTTGTGTGACAATGACACATTCGAGAGTGATTAATTTTATGAAAAGTTTTCTTATTTGAGATCACTTTTTATATGATAAAAACGACATTAAATTAGATTTAGTATGGACATATTTGAACTTTGGTTAATTAAGAGGGGGAGGAGCAAATGAAAAATAGTTGAACAACTACACGCATTTATTTAAAAAACACAAAAAAACTACGGGGCCGAAAAAAATTTCTCAAAAATCCGGGGGGCATAGCCCCACCTCCCACCGCCCCTGGTTGCGGTGCTAGAAAATTGTGCCCACCTCCGACAAGGGGGCGGGCACAGACAAGGATAAGCCATAGAAGGTAATTTTATCCCCCAGCTCAGTCTATCAAGGTTTTCTAGTCTTTCCTCTCCTTCCCTGTGCGCTAGGCGCCAACTTTGAGCAGGAATCACAAAAACATTTCATTTAACTAAGTAATGCCAATGTAATTATTATAAAATGAAATAAATATGAAAACATTTTATCCTCTAAGATTTGAATAAAATAAATAATTCTATTAGAGTTGTACCCCATGAGTAATTAATTTGTTTCAACTGCTCCATATTAAATAAATAACTAGTAAAAAACGCGCACTACACACGTGTGATTCATTTAAAATTACAGTTATACAAATCATTGGGAAAAAAAGAGAAAGAAAAAAGAAAGGATAAAAAAATAAAAATAAAACTGGGAAAAAATCTGAAACAAAAAGGCGGGGAAAAAAGACCAAAAAAACTTAAGAAAAAAACTTGTGTGAAATGTTTCGCAACTAAAGTTAAAATTTATGAGGATCACAGGCAAAAGATGTTTATGTAAGGACACTTTTGAGAATAAATTAATTTAGAATGGTAATTAGAAAAGATAATATTTTAAATAACAGTAAGAAAAGTATTTAAAGGAGATATACTTGAAAATATGTAAAAATTAAAGGTTAAAAAATGTAATAAAAAACGTTTATGGGAGAAAAATAAGAAAAGAAAAAGAAAAACTAAAAACAAGCTTAAAAAGTAAGCTAAAAAAAAAAAAAATACTAGAGGGGCAATGAAACGTGTGGGACAACGAAGTTTGAAAAAAAAAAAATGGAGGGACAACCAAACGGCCCCCAACTCTCAACTCTCGCTTAAGGAGAGATTGGATAATTATTTGAAGTAATGTGATCCGGAGGATTGCCTTTTCGTCCCTTTTGGTAGTTTACTGATTGTAATGGAGCAGAGTACCGTTGTGATTGGTAAAACATATGATGTTGAGTTTTGACCAATCCACTTAAAGAGCAGCAATAAAAGAGAGGTTTTTATAACTACCCCTCAAAATGGTACAACAAATTATTATTATTAACCCTTAAATATTACCCATTTTATTTCTTCTTCTTTAGAATAGATATAGTCAAATATTAGTCAAAGACCTAATATATAGATTACCAAAATACTCTCAAAGTAAATTGTTAATTTACAAAATGTCGGGAGCCTCTGATTGGCGGTCGTCTGGTGACTTTTTCGGCAGACGTTTGGCGGCTTTTCCAGCAGCTTTTCTGATGACTGTCCGGTGACTTTTTCAACGGCCATCCGAGAACATTTCTGGCAGCCGTCCGGGGCTTTTCTGACGGCCGTTTGATGGCTTTTCCAGCGGCCATTCCTCGGGGTCTCTAGTGGCTTTTCTGGCGGCCGTCCTAATGTATTTTTGGCGGCTTTTTAAGCTTCCGTTAGACGGGGTCTCCAGCGGCCATAGTCTGTCAGACTATAATACATAGTCTGACAGACTAAGATGATCATGCTTCATAGTTATGCTCCAAAGTCTGTCAGATTATGATCCATAGGCTGACAGACAATGATGGCTATGATACATAGTTTGACAAGTTATACTGATGATGACCATAGTCTGTCACACTATATATTAGTCTGATAAGTTATGCCGAGTGCTAGTCATAGTTTGTCAGACTATGATCCATAGTCTGACAGGTTACGCCCGGACCGACCGTAGTCTTACAAACTATAGGTCACAGTTTAACAAACACGTACTACGAAATTCAAGATAATATCTATCATCTATATTAAGAAACCTATTTAAACTAGAAAGAATCTTCATTTTTTTTTCTTTCTTTGTTCCCTCTAATCACCTAATATTTTGAGAATTGTTACCTAACTAAAATTTTTAGAGGGAAAAACATTCTATAAACTTCAAATATCATAGCTAATTAACAATTTAATAGTCATATCAACATTTCTATTAAAAAAATTGATAGAATCAATATGGAGGGAAGAACGTTAGAGACATATCACATTTCAGGGGCACAACATGTACATTTTAAAGTTTAGGGGCATATTGACATAAGTGATAAAATTTAGAGGTATTTATAAGTATTTCCATTAAAAAACTTGACAGAGTTAGATTCAGAGAGCATTTTGATACAAGTGACAAAATTTAAGGGCACAATATGCATATTTTAAAGCTCAGGATACATGTTGACACAGATAACAAAGTTCGGAGAGAATTTATAAAATTTGTCCTAAACAATATTATTTTGCAAATAGAAGTATAATTATTTAAAGTTAATTGATTAAGTTAAGAAAACTAGATGAGAATAATTATTGTAATTATGACAGAATAATTAATATGCAATACATGTTAAGAAAGATATAAACAAGACTAATATAGATAAAACTATCCAAATATTTAATTTTTATTAAATAAGTGTATTATATAAATAAAATGCCGTGTTATCAGTTTATTGAATAATACCTCGTTGAATGAAATACTAATACTTCAACGTTATGCATAAAAGTTATGGGTGAAAAGTTTGCATCAAAACCTGCGTCACTATGACTATAATTAGTAATAGTAGGTACATGCATCTACTTTTTTAGGGATATGCATGTTCCCCAGATCATTCCAAAGTTGTAATTCGGAGAGAAATTTTAGATCATGACTTCTTAAGACGGCCGTTCTCTCTCTCTCTCTCTCTCTCTCTCTCTCTCTATATATATATATATATATATACACACACATATACATATACATAGACACACACGTCCTCTTTTTAGACATGAAAATTGTTAATAATAATAACCATGAAAAAAATGATTAAATATCAAAATTAAAATGAGAGAAGGAGTATATTTTAAATTAACAACAATAATTGCATACCTTTTTAATATTTTGATACAAAAATATTTTAAAAAAATTAAAGGAAAAGGAGAATATTTATTTAAGAAAAGGTATAGAAGAAAAAATGTTAAAATAAGAAAGAGAGTAAAGTAATGTTGACTCTATTACTTGATATTGATATTAATATTTTTTTAAAGTAAATATTACAATTTCATGAAAAGGCATTAAAGGGGTAGAATATATAACTTCATTAAAATTATAGGAACGACCGCCGCTCATAAGATTGACATTAAAAACGCATCCTTAATCCAGTAACAAGGAGGACACCTCCTAAAAGTGGCTCTATAACATTTGGTCACGAAAAATCTGATTCAAAGTGAGCCAGATCCTAGTCCTGTAATAGACCTTACACTTACACACATACCTCAAACTAACAATAGTGGGGAAGCTAACTATTAGTTGAGTGAGAAAACACCACAGATTACGAGAGGTGGAGAAACCACCCTCTAGCTGGAGGAACACACCGGGGATGGAGAAACCATCGCCATTATTATAGTAAAATAAAGAACAAAATGCAAAAAACTATACACAAATCCACAACCTACAACTCCCCTAAGTTTGTCCATGAGTTTCCAGAGTCTACGGCTGGCGAACAATCTTCGAAGATCGTGTAAAACTAATGAGAAACTCATACCTTCATGGGCTAGATTTGACAAAACGCCACATCCTCTGATTACATAGAGCCCATCACCTTGTAGATCGTATCATTGTGAGGTCAGGAATGAAATTTTTATGGCCAGAAGTCCGGCAACGCGTACCTCCAGTCAAAGAGAAAGGCCGATAGAGAAATTTAGAGAGAATAAAGAGAAAATTTTTTTTAGAGAAAGAGAGCGCCGCATTCGAAAATCTCCTTTTTCCTTATTAGTATATTGATATTAAATAATATTATTAGTCCATTATGAGAGTATTAATATATTAAATCATTAAAATTATGGATTTAGATTTAACAAAGAATATCAAAGTTTAGTTAATGTGATGTCTCAAAAAGAAGTTTAGTTAATATGAACATATAATTGCCAGCAAATAACAATAATTAACAAATGTAAAAGATAAATATATTAGTATAAAATGTTATTAATATATGAATGACATTATTATAACAAGCTAATAGTTAAATAGTCGTTAAAATTCAAAAAGTTAAAAAATTAAAGTGAAAAAATGAAACCAATGAATATAATTTAAGTTAAAAGATGATAATTTAAATCATTAAAGTTAGTAGAATTAAAAAAGTAAAAATAATAAAAAAGGCAAGCAAATTGGTGAAGCACACAAGTAGATTGGAGCAAAAGTTTTTGTACACTATCCCCTCTTCTTATATATAGTATTTATATATACATATAATATAGTAAATTACACTTTTTAATCCCAAACTGTCCGTCTTTTGTATAATAGATTACGAACATTCAATTTTAATAGAATACAAATTTTGAAATCAATTGCAATTAATTTTTAATAGCCGATGGAATTATCAAATTTACAGTTAAAGACATGAGATTTCCGTGTAATATGGTTTGAACAATGACGATCCATATCTTTAATGTGCAAATATCATGTTTTAAACCATTAATTTGATAATGTTCATTTACTATTGGATCTCAATTGCTAGATTTAAAAGTTTAAGATACATGCATTTTGTAAAAATAAAAAGTCTGGGGTCCGTTATGTAAAAAAAAAATGAATAGTTTTAAGTGCAACAGTACAAAATTTTTTTTTTTTTTTTGAGTCGTCCGGTATTACAAGCTTTTTTTTTATAATTTAAGAAAGTAAAAGAAAACTGATTAAATTCAACCCTAGCTTGATAACGTTCATTTGTTATTGTATCTCGATTGCTAGATTTTAAAGTTCAAGATGCATACATTTTGTAAAAATAGAAAGTCTAAGGTCTATTATGTAAAAAATAAATAGTTTTGAGTGCAATAGTACAAAATTTTTTTTTTTCTGAGTCGTCCGCTATTCCAAGTTTGTTTTTTTTTTTTTTTTTTTAATAATTTAAGAAAGTAAAAGAAAGCTGATTAAATTCAACCCTAGCTATAACCACCGGCCAACTAAATACAGCTAGACATATTAAGAGATAATTTCTAGTCTTTACTTTTATCTTTTGCTTGATTTTCTTTTGCTTGATTTCACCCGTGCCGCTACACAAATACGTACCATTTGTGGAAAAAATGACATCCAAAATCCCACAAGAATTTTCAGGACACTAATAAAAAAACGCACCGTTATTTCCAACTGATGTTTTAGTATAATTTGTGGTGTGAAAAATGCCAAGTTGCAGCTAAAGTTCGCTTTTGACAATATCGCTTTTGACAACTGATTAATTAGAAGGAAACCAAGTTCATGGACTTGAAGGACTCCACATCACTTCAATTGGACTGCACATCTAACAGCCACACATAAATTATATTTTATATGTATATTACATCTTCATTAATTTGATTCTATTAAATTTACGTATATCATTTTATGTCATGAGAAATATTGCTCGGTATTCTCACCATAAAGCTTTCAGATTAATCAATTATATAAATCAAAGTCAATCCTAAAGAAAAATTAAGTGCGTGAACGTACTACACATAATTTATATTTATTGTAAAATGGTCATATTTTTCCTTAGTGGCCCAAATCCAGCTATAGAAACTTCAAAAAAAAAAAAAAAAAAATCCAGCTATAGAATTAAAAAGGCAATTAATCCAAGGCAAAAGGGAGGTCCCCACAAAATATTGATTTTATTTTCTTTTAATATTTTTTCAGAAAAAAAAAACCTCAATTGCACAATAGGGATAAAAAGATAAATGTACGAATAATTCCACTATAATGTTCTATCCACCTCATCATTCATCCAATATTTAGGTTATCATACTCTTTTCTAGACGCAACCCGCCAACTCAATCTAACGGCTTCGATAATGGAGTGAGACGAGCTGGAATCGTTTCAGCTGGAAACAGGGGGTATGATTCATTGTTGTCGCATATATTTTCTTCATTATAGGAATTAACAATGAACAACGTACAGTATATTTTATTGTTACCTTTTGTTGCCAAGAAAAGCTTCCCTTTCGCCATTGCTTTGATACGTATCTTGTAATCAGTAATTTTTTTTATGGGGAAATTTCATTCAAATCAAGATCAGATAAAAATAAAGTACCTCAAGAGAATATAAATGACGTTAATACAAGACATAATCCCTAATAGAGACTAGTTTGACTAACACAATGTTTAATGGGGAGTACGTACGCCGGAAATCCGAAAAAGGGATGAACCTTAGCACACTAAATATGACCTTACAAGAAGCTCTTTTTGATAAGATTTCGATGATCGAATGAATAAGCATCAATTGATTAAAAGCCACGACACTATAGTGCAAAGACCACTACCCACACTATAGACAAACATAACACCGCTAAGAGCGGATTTCTTATAACCACAATCAGAAGTTAGGAAAACTACCTATGTTATTACAAAGCTAAAACTTGAATATGGCTAAAAACAACAACAACAAAGCGAAAACAACGTTGCCTTTATTTGAATCAAAACATCTACCATTAAACAGAGACAAAGCCCCAACATGGAAAAAATCAACGAAGCCAAACCAACCACTAGGAATAGAGAGACCAAGGAACGACATACTGCACAGATAGCTGGAGACACCGTAGAAGGAACGCCCCTTCGCCTTCGTATGAGACCCACGTGTCGCTGCCTTATGTACCCACCTCAGCCACATGCCTCTCTCTAGGTTCTATTGCGCCATAGGAACAAAGCCCTCAAGTCGCGAATCCAGCCATAGTCCCAAGTAGGGACCCAAGCCGACGAGCGCAGTCATGCACCATCTCTTACGCTAAGCACTTAACCACACGCGCCGCCCCCTCCCCCCTCCTCAACGACAAGAAGAAGGAAACCTCGACGGTGCAGATCCACAAGACCAAAAACGCTCCCTGCATAGGGAGTCAGAATCCTGACAACCCAACTCCTTCTCCTTGCTAAAGAACCTCCTCCCAAGACACGAGGTTGAAACCACCATCAGATCCTTCACTGTGGAGCCTGGAGCTTCATCTCTAGGGCTAAAAATCTAGGGACCAGGCAAATGGTAGCGCTGAAATCTGGCCCTAAGAGGGAAGACAACCCTAATAAATCCGAGAGAGAGAGAGAGAGAGAGAGAAAACTCTACAATAAGTAAAGCACCTAACATTTTGTTATCAGTTATAAATTGCTTTTTCCAGTATAATGCTTATTCCAAACTTGGGATTGTTTGGGGTGCGTTTGATAACGTTTTTAGATTTTTTTTTTATTTATAGACAAAATAATGATAATTTTTTCTGAAAAAAGTTCAGTAATCTTGTTTTTATTTTTGTTTCAAGGTTCTAGAAAAAAAAATTTCCTCTTTAATTATGTTTTAAATAAAAGTTTTCGTATATGGTCACTGTTATACCATGGTCGAGCAATCGGACCATCTCTTGATTTGTATGCGTCGAGAGCTCCAAAAGCCAAGGATTGATCCCTAACGTCGGGAGCTGATAGTTCATGAGATATCCCTAGGTTGAGGAGAACTCTCAAAAACAAAAGGTATAAGTCGAGAACTCCACATATGCCTTAGAAGGTTATGACGTCAAGAAGTCTACATGCCCCAAATCAAGAAGAGGAGATAAGCCACACTAAATATTTGAATGTTAAATTGGGAGAACATATAGGAATTAGCAAGGTTAATTCCTCAAATTCGGTTATTCAAATAAGAATATATCCGAAAAATCCCTTAATCCAAGGAGATGAGGGGATCATCGTCAGAAAATTAGGGGTAAGATTTTTTACGACAGGATAGCCTATACAAAGGGGATGAACTCCTCATTTTATTTTTTATGCACTGTTTTTCCTACTGAGAGAAATTGTACTCCTGAATATTAGTGCATCTATAAGTGGACGTAGACAAAGAGTTTCTTCCGAACCATTATAAATTTCTTTGTTCTCTTTATTTTTCTGCAATTATTTCTTAATTTATTCGTGAGAGTTAATACGCGAGTGTTTCTAGAGAGATCAAATTCTGAGTTAAACGAATTTTCACCGTCAACAGTCACTATTCGAGTTGAGGTTGTGCCAGAATTGCACCAGTCTCAAGACCAAGGCGAGTATGTCACTGGGTTGGATCAGACAGGTACGCCGGAGCCAACATTGGGATCGGACATGTTGGAGTTGTTGTCGAGCCTAGATGAGGATGATTTCAGAATCTAACAAATGCCAGGGTTGGATTGAGGAATTGGGACTAGTGCTAGAGTCGGCCTTATAGGCCATAATCAGTATCGGGCCATGGTTAGTATGAGATAGACGCTGATATCGAGTTGATGAGCAAAGACCAACATTGGGATTAAGTTGACGAGCCAAGACCGACATCGGGATTGGGTCGACATGTTGGAAGCACCATCTTTGTTATGTTGGGACCTAGACATAAGTTAGGTTGGGATGGTGGTCTTGACATCTTAGCTAAACGCCAGCGCAAATCCCAAACCCATGCTGGTCCCAACCCATCGTCCTAAATCCTAATAGCAGCATTTCCCGATCTTTCGGTCAACACAACTGGCAGTCTCAGCCCAACGTTTAGACCCCACCTCTTTTCCCGTCTTGTTCCCAATGCTAGTGTCCGTTTGCTGAGCCATGATGATTTTTTTTTTCTTTTATTAGTTGGCAAGTATACGTGTTTGTTGTTTTTAAAAAAGCAGAAAACAAGATGAAAAGTACATTATGACTTGTTTAAAAAGTTAAAAATGAAAGGAGTGGACAAAAAATTGCCAAACTGCCTCTGCCAAACCATCTTTTCAACTGCTCGCCCCACATATGCATAGTGAGTGATCCCAATCCCCGCGCCCACTGCTCGCTTTACATGTTTTACTTCTTTTTCCTATTGCATTTGTGTTTGGATTTTCTTGAATACATATATAAATGACGCTTGCTATTTAATGATCTTTTTTAGCTTAAAAAGTTAGTGAGTTATTTAAACTAAACATACTAAAAAATATAACCACAAAATTATCTTTACAAAAAATTTTAAGGTTAACTATTATTTTTTTTTAACTCTATTATAGATGTTACTACACAAAATTTTAATGCTGCTACAGAAAATAATTTGTAGAATATGAAGTGATCATCTATAAATTATAAAAAATAACCTATAAATTATGAAAAATAACTTACAGATTGTAAAAAGATAACTTACATATTATTAGTGACATAATAGATAAATTTAACAACAATAGTATAAATAAAAGTGTTACGTTATTGATGATATTTTTAAAAATTTCTCATATTTTTATGTCTTTTTATTAGGGCCTAATTAGGACCAAAATGCTCGTAGACTGCCCACAAACTGCTTGCGTCATAGCACTCCACCTGCCAAGCACAACGGACGGTTCTGGTTTGAGTTTTTCCCAAACTGCCACTCAATAAAAATGACGAGTCCCGCCTCAAAGTCCAAGTTTTTGTCTATACATTGGTTTAGTTGACAATAATGATAAACGAAATAAAAGATGATGCTCGTACTTATTATGTCTTATCCCCTTTCCACGGAGTTCATTGCATTTCTCCCTAATGGAAGATGATAGTTATATATATGTGTGTAAAGCAAGACAATGATGATGCTTCGGTGAGGCTAAAAGTCCTCAATTTAAGGTCAGTTTAGTTCGATAATTTAAGTTTTTAATTTGAGTTAAGATGTGACTTTATGTGATAACTTTTTACTATAATAAAAAAATTAAATATGATTGTTTCTGAAAATTTTTTACTATAACAAAATTAGAATCGGTGAAATAAACATAATCTTAATTAATTGAAACTTTCAGTGTTTAGTCCAAAAACACTTGGCCTTGTCTTGAGTAAGCATCTTAGTACTATATAGATTTGGTGAGAGGTCTTATATATTAATCTAGTAATCATCAATTTAGCAGGTAATTCAATATTTGTTTGCCCAACTGAAAGATTTGATCAGTTCAAATAAATCAAAAAAAAAAAAATAATCGGACCCTTGTAATTATGTCTCAAGTGACTGAATTCAACGGATTTCTCAATGTAAAGTTAAGGTTTAAATGCACGGATTAGGTTCTATAGTCGTGATGGCAATCGCACGATAATGACATCAACTTTGTATTTACTAAAATTGAAGTGACAACTTTCTTTTGACTCTATGAATACTAATCATTATCGTAATCAGACAACTTATATATATACACACACATGTGCATGCATGTAGAAAATATGAATGAGGAAAGGTATATATTAATAACTGGTCAGTGTTTTATTCAGGCGAGAGCTTCTGGCCCTGAAATTTTTTATTAGTGCCACGCCCCTTTGAGTGAATAATATATATGGGTGTAGTTTAAATGATTATTTAAATATTTATTTATAAATAGATATTATTATTTTAGTTGTAAAATATTAGTTTGACGGTTGTAATAAATTAGATAGTTGATAAAAAAATTTATGATAATTAATAAAATTAGATTCATATCATGTCACGTCATAAATTTTTTTTATTTAAAGGTAATCATTAATAAAAACGTAATCATTAAAAACTTATCAGTGTGTATATATATATATATATATTTATTTATGCGTGTCTCATATATATTTTTATATAAGGTGGTGATCAAGTATGGCAGATTAATAATTAGTTTCTCACGCGATGCACTTTCCAGTTGAAAGTTGGTGGCATTTTTCACCAAACAATTGCTGCCAACTTTTTCTGCTGGAAAATATTGCTACTAATAACTTTAGTACTATAGATAGATATGGCTTAATTATATGCCTTTTCTGTAGAATCCCGCATTACCCTGCATTTCACAAGTTTTATCATTGTGTGAAAAGACCTTGCACTCCATGCAATGGGGAGGATGCCATTACTAAATCTTTTTTTTCTCTTATGTGAAAAGAGAACAAGTTAATTAAGGAATGAGAAAATTATAGTAAATATATAAAATAAGTTATAAACAATCATATAAAACAACAAATAAAAAACCTCCCGCATTTTTATTATTTTAAAGACGGATATCATTATGAAAAATAACAAATACAAAGCCAAACAATCTGAAAGGAATTAAATTTGATAAATAATAAAAGTGTTTGTTATCGTAAAGAATAGAAGTTTTATAATAATGATGAGATAAAAAATAAAAATTCTATGATAATGACGAAAATAATAGAAAAGGGTATTAAATATGATAAATGGCGGTTCTATTCACGCACTCCTCTTTACTCTCCACACCCCATTTTAATTATAATTTTATTAAAAAAGATTCTCATGTAAAATGACAAAAAAAGAACTATTATAATAGACTTAATTACATAATTAAATTTTATTGTAAAAATTAATGATATTTTTTTCTCTTCAAACCCCACATGTCATATTCTCAAATTACAAAGAATTGCTATTTCGAAATTTATGACAAAACTTTAATTTTTTTTCCATTCAATAACTATTGTAAAAAATTACATAGAGGTATGTTTTTCTTTGCTATTTGTTTTATTGTGATTGTTCTTTTGCCTTTTCTTTCTTTCGTTTTATGTAAATATTTTTTATTTTTCTAATTATTTCATTTTTAAAAGGACAAATTATTTTGTTTTATTTTCTTTTTTGTTTCTTATAAAGTAGAATTGATTTTTTTCTTTTTTATGCTTATTATGCTCATTTTATTTGTTTTTTATTTTTTTGTTGTTTTGGTATTTTTAATCCTACCTTAATAATATAATAATTTTGTTGCCATATTTTTTATTTCTTGATTTATATTGTTTTCTATTTTATATTTTTAAGTGTCCTTTATGTTTTCTAAAAAAATATTTTAATAAATTTTCTTCTTATACAAAAAAGCGTCATGCCTAAAGGTTCAACTAAAAAAAATAGAGAATATAGACATGATAATATTAAAATAAAAAAATTAAAATAAAATAGTTGGTGTCAAAAGAAAAATGATCAAGCATTAATAATCTTATAAAAATAGTTTGCCGTAATTTTAGAATAATAGGGTTGTGTAGAAAGTAAATTCAACCATTTTAAAATTATGTACATATGTGTTTAGAAAGAGGTGTGGATAGTAAAAAGGGCAGTAGAACCATCCTATGATAAATAATAAAGTTTTCATTATCATACATAATAGAAGTTTTATGATAATGAAAAAATAATTGAAAAAACATATTAAATAAGTACAGTAAAGAGTCAATAATAGAATTATTGTAAAGAATAAAAATTTTATGATAATGACTCATTTAATAAAAAAAAGTGTTAAAAATGTACAACAAAATGTGGAAACAAGCATTGTCATAAAGAATAGGTCGAAAAGCCTATAACAACTATGCAAAAGAAAACGTCAAAAATCAGAGCAAAAAAAGAAAAAAAAAAAAAGGTAAAAAAATAAAAATGTGAGAAAGAAGATAATGAATAATAATTAAAAAAAACGAGAAAATAAAGAAAGAGATGAAAAATCATTTTCAGAGATCATTATGAAACATATTACATATAAATTTAAGAAAAAAAAAGGCTCGTCTAAAACATCAACGTCTGGGAAAAAATAAATTAAAAAAAAAAAAGAAAACATTGCTTAGCAAAAAGATCAACCTTAGCAAAACAAAAGGAGAATATAAAGAAAGAGAGAAAGAGATGAAGATAATTACTCACTAACAATAGACTTCAGGGATTGATAAAATGCATCAAATATGTTGCAGCAAAAATTGACTAGACATCAAAATGTTGTTGCAAAGTCAATAAGAAGTCTTCAAGGATTTAAACTAATACTACTCCATGTACAGAACTATTAACGTTGCAATATCAATAATCACGCCTAAAATTTAAAAAAAAAATGAGAGGAAAAATCTAATAATTGAAAGATAATATCAGTTTTAAATCAAGAAATTATTACAGAATAATAATTACGTTAAAATAGGAAGTCAACAGAATATATTTAACAAACTAAAATTAGCCCAAATAATGAGAATATAACTATATAAGAAACATGTCTGAAATAACGAATGAAGGTATACCGCGGCATTGAATGTATCTTACTATTCAAAAGTAGACAGTTTTATAATATTGACAATAAGTTAGTATTTTTAGGCCTCGTTCATTTCACCGATTTGAGTTTTCAGTTTTAAGTTTCTACAGTAAAAAGCTCTCAAAAAATGTCACATTTAACTTTTTCTGCTACAGTGAAAAGCTCTCATAAAATGTTACATCTCAGCTCGAATTGAAAACTCGAATCTGCGAAGTAAACGAAGCCTAGATTTGAAGGTTTCAAAGTACATATTTCGTGTAATTATTTGTAGTGTACGAGAGCCCACAACTTATGCCGCCATATATTCAATAGAAAAATACCGAACGCAGTATCTATATCGCTAAGCGTCAAAAAAGTCATCCCTGGAGAAAATCACGGACAACAAAATCGTTGCATTGAATTGTTGCTAAATGTTATTAGCTAAAAAGTTTCTCACTGCAATAAAATGACATGATCGCAAGATAGAGTTTGCACCATGATTATTTTCGTCGCTAAAAAGAATATTTAACGTCGTCAATTTTTAGGAAGGTAAAGTTGTCGGTTGCTCGTAAAAGTTGCAAAAGATATGAAAGTTTTGTCACTGAATTGTTTCTCTTTCTTAAAAAAAAAAAATGAATGTTTTTGATAACATTATGTTTTATGAAACCGTATTTAACTTGCTCTAAATTAAATTAAATTGAACTAATGAATTATTAGTGTAATATTTAGTGATCAATTATATTAACCAATAAATTATTGATAAAAAAGAAAAGAAATTGATGTGCTAGCTTCAAGTCATTAAATATTGAAACATTTAACAATTATCTTTTAACTAACACGTTTCTTTCTATTTAATACCACTAAATTATGCACGTTAAAAAAGAAAAAGAAAATCACCTACCGTGATCAGTTTGTGGACCGCCATTAGATTTGATGAGCACGTGGCATGTAGGGAGCATGCATGATGCAAAGATAATAAGTGGGGTATTTTATTTTATTTTATATTATTTTATCATTATTTGTAAATAAAGTGGGCTGTTTTTGAAACCTTAAAAAGTTGAAGAAAGAACGTACAAATGTAGGTAAGCGGAATATGATGGGCCATGCAAAAACTTCAAAGGTGGTGTTCGGTTGTTTTGATGAATGGTTGGTGGTGTCCTGGTGTCCTCATGTTTCTCTTCTGGCTGTTGTACAGACACAAAAGCAAGTGGGTTACATGGGGATGGCATGGAACCACATGAAATTGTTATATATAGATCTAGAGAGATTGCCGTTTTCGTCCCACTCTTTTACCCTGAGAAAATAAAGCAGAATTTGGAAATCGTTTATTCTTTGTTCTTTACATTTACAAGTATAATTCCATGTTCATTTTCATTTATATTTTTATTAATAAGACGTTTGGTTCATGGATTCAGAACTATAATTCAGAATTATTTTTATTTTACGTGTATTTTTTGTAAGAAAAAATACTATAACGAGTCGCAAACTATGATTCAAATCATGACACAAATCTCCCTTCTAAATGTCCCATACGTCCCATAAGTCTGTTTATTTTTGTGCTTGAACACAATATTGTTTGTATTGATTGATATACATTCGGCATTCGCCTGATACAATATGTGTGAGATTACACGTCAATTATATGCAAGTACGAAGGGACATGAGAGCCAATGGGGGTACGTGAATAGACTGAGGAAACTGAAATATATATATATATATATATATATATTTACACCTATATAATTACTTTCTATCACCATTGACCTTATATATCCACTTGTACCCCCACTAAAAATGGGCATCCTTCTGGTTTTGATACTTTCTCTTTTTTTTTTTTTTTTTTTTTTTTTTTTTTTTTTTTTTTTTTCTATTTCAGAGCGCTTTTTACTTGTAATGTCGGAATATAACAAACATTTTAGAATATATTTTATAACAGTAAAAAATAATGTCATTACTAATTATTGATGCTCATATTTTATTTTATTTTTTTACCCTTTTCCTTCTTTAGTTTTTATCAAAGAGGATTCCTTTTTTGTCATAGGTGCAACAACTCCATGTACGTTTATTATTAAAAACACAACTGCATGCAAAGTGGCTCCCAAATTCTTATATTCATTTATTTCAAATTTTTAATTTAAATTGTATTTGAAGTTTTCTTTTTGAACTGAGAATTTGACGTTTTAGATATGTGGCTTCTTTTTCCTTCATCTATTCATTTGTTTCTCTTTTGACGGTTTTTTTATTTAAAAATTATGATTAAAATTAAATTACGCGTGTTCACAGTCAGTTTGGGCCTTTTTTAATAGAAACCACCGACCAACTAAAAATATATATTTTTTCTTTTAGCGGATTAATATTTTTGATAAAAACCAAATCAAACTAAATCATCATATATAAGCGGTTTATTTTGAGCAATTTGAGCTTAAGACTAAAAAAACCTTTCAATAATTAATAAAAATATTGAAATTATTATTCCATTAAAATAAAAATAAGATTAAAATTTACAATATAATTCAAAAATAATAAATATCTAAAAGGTCAACAATTTAAAGTTTAACCAACAAAATGTGATAGCGTGTAGTTTATAAGTGTAGAACATTTATTATGGCCAATAAAAATTAAAATAAATAAAAAATAAAAAGTTTTATATGTATATTTTTAAGCAGATTATTTAGTGGATTAGGGAATCTAAACCACTAACAAAACATCTAAAAAAATTAGATTAAAAAAGTGACAAAACTGTTTAATAATCCCAAAATAAATAAAGATTTAGTTTTGATCGATTTGATTTGAATTGGGCGGTTTGAGCTATTTGACAGATTCTTTGAGCACCTCTAAATTAAATAGTCTATTTTCTGTTGTTCAACGTTCAATTAGTAATTTCATTAGTAGTTAGAATAATGCATATAATAGCAAATTTGAAAAGTGTAGTATTTGGTTTTATTATTATTTTCTTTCTGCTAGAAAGCAATAATTCAATTTAGTGATAGGGTAATTGGCTTCGTGTCCACGCCTCTCGAACTTATCTCTTCT
Organism: Morus notabilis; assembly: GCF_000414095.1. Lineage (NCBI taxonomy): Eukaryota > Viridiplantae > Streptophyta > Magnoliopsida > Rosales > Moraceae > Morus > Morus notabilis. The sequence goes on along the minus strand of NW_010366405.1, from coordinate 455,318 downwards.
TATATTATTTTCTCGGTTCATGTTTTTTACAAAATAATAATAGTAATAATAATAATTAATATCGAAGTTAAACTATACTTCATTTCTAGCAATTCAAGATAAAAAAATAAAATTATATCTCTAAATCCCTAAATATAATAAAAAATTCTTACATTAATATGAGATGTGTTATATTTTTTAATGAAAATATGAACTCATATCAAATTATCGTGCAGAGAGGTCTCCTTAATATAACTACCACATACAATGTAATTTCTTTTGCAACAAACATGTTAAACATTAATAAAATTCCAAAAAAGTAAAATAAAATTCCACAAACTCACATATAAAAAGCGAAGAAAAAGAGAAAATTATGTATATAATCCTTTTTTCTATATTTACATTTATGCCCCGTATATCCACTATTTATACGTACATAAAAATCCGAGTATGTACATTTTTTCAATGGAATAAATAATAGAATTTTGAACAATAGTGTTATTAGTTATGTATTTTTCTCTTTAAAAACGGTTAAAATTCAACTGTCAATTAACAATCAACAAATGAAAGGGGTGCTTTTAATTATGTAATTTTTAAAAAATCATAAGGTCTCGACATAATTAGTTTATGTTAAGAGAGTGTCTCTACTATTTTGGTAAAACATAAAGAGAATTAATGACAATTGCCCTATATATTATAAATAGGTGGTTCTATTTACACATCCCTTTTTGTTCTCCACATTCCTTTTTAATTATAATTTCTTATTAGAAAAGACTCAAATATAAAATGACAAAAACAGACTACTATAGTAGACTTAATTACATAATTAAATTTTATTATAAGAAAATAAGAATTATTATAATAGACTTAATTACATAATTAAATTTCGTTATAAAAAATAATGATATTTTCTTTTTTTCCCTTCACACACCCCAGATGTCGTATTCTCAAATTACAGTCAATTGCTATTTTAAAATCTATGATAAAACTTTAGTTGTTTCCATTCAATAGCTATTCGAAAAATTACAAAGAGGTATGTTAAATTTTCTTTACTGCTTGTTCTATGGCGATTGTTCTTTTGCCTTTTTTTTCCTTCGTTTTGTGTTAATATTTTATTTCATTTTTGAAAGAGCAAATCATTTTGTTTTATTTTCTTTTTCATTTCTTATAAAGTATAAATGATTTTTTCCATCTTGTTCTTTTTTATGCTTATTATACTCGTTTATTTGTTTTTTTATTTTTTTTTCATTTTGTATTTTTAATCATACCTCAATAATATAATGACTTTGTTGCCGTATTTTTTATTTTTTATTTCTTGAATTATATTACTTTTTATTCATATTTTTGTGCGTCCTTTATGTTTTCTGAAAAAAAAATGTTTTAATAAATTTTATTCCTGTACGAAAAAAAACGTCATTCCCAAAACTTCAACTAAAAAAAAAATAGAGAATAGGGAAATGATAATATTAAAATAAAAAATTAAAATAAAATAGTGGGTGTGAAAAGAAAAATGATTAAGAATTAATAATCCTATGAAAAGAGTTGAGTAATTTAAAAATAATAAGGATGTGTAAAAAATAAATTTAATTATTTTAAAATTATGTAGGTGTGTGTTTGAAAGGGTAATATGAAGAGTAAAAAAGGGTGCGTGATTATTCTCCTCGCAATTGCGAATAAAATCTTTAGCTAAAGGTACATATTTGAAAATTAAATGTGTTTTCACCGAGAAAGATTATGAATAATTTGTACTGTAGTATTCGTATAATTCCTAACCTATATATTTTATGAAAATAGAAAAAAAAAAATCCTAAACCATATAACAGTTTTTTGGCTAATAAAACCATATACCAGTTTACTTCTTACTATTCTAAATATATATGTGGCGTTCCTTTCTTTCGTTTTTCTTCTTGTTCTTGTTCTTTTTTTTTTTTTTTTTTTTTTTTCAATTTCTTGACTAAAGGAATACTCTTCAAATTATTGGATTGAATTTATCCTTTTGACTAATTTATCAAAAAAAGAAAATTATCAACATTACTAAAACGAAACTACGATTAAAAAAATTTTAATTTATTATCGTTCCATTGAATTGCAAAGATATTATTCTCCCCCCGCAAAAAAAAAAAAAAAAAAAAAAAAAAAAAAAAAAAAACAAAAAAAAAAAAAAAAAAAAGAAAAGAAAAAAAGAAGCAGAACTGAATTATGACAGAGATTTCAATTTTTATCCTTACATATATAATTCCTCTTTCAAAGTGATTAAATATTTTTGCTTCCTGCATTCTTTAGAAAAACCACCATCAGTGTCAATGTCAATATCACGCCGAGCCCACTTTAGCGATTTGCATTTTACAAAGAGCCAATAAGAGGGAAAAACATAAAAGAAAAAAAGGGCAAGAGAAAAAAGAAAAGAAAAATGTGTTCAGAATACTTTCCCCCCCGTATAATTCCCAACCCCTAAAAATTCAAACCAGAAAAAAGAAAAAAAGAAGAAAAATCTGACAGGTTATGTTAGTGCGATTAATTATATATGTTTATGAGCAAATTCCATGGTTATCCGGTATGAAACAGCTGAAAGTGGATATGTAAAGTATTGCTTTTTATATTCTTTTGACTTTTTTGTCTTTTACTTGTATTCCAATGCTGAAAATAATAGGAAAGGATTAAACGTTAGCATGTCCAGGGGCGGCTCACGGAACTCAATTCGTAACGAAATTAAACATCAAATTATTACGTAAAGCTATACATATTATATATATATATATATATATATAAGATGTGGTTTTAATGTTTACTTTAGTATTTATCCCCAGTAGGTATAATTATTTTATAGTAATAAAATATTAATTTAACGATAGTAATAAATTAAATAATTAATAAAAAAATTAATAATAATTAATAAAATTAGATTTTTATAACATAAATTTATTAAATTTTTATTTTTAGAAGTGTCACGGACCATCTATTAAAAATTCGTCATATATTATATAATATATAATAATGTCCAATCCACCACTTTTCATTATCATCATAATGTTTGGTATGCACTGGTTTGGTCTTATTTCCTGTAATTATTATCTTTTGACGGTGCATTTAATCTAGCTTCACGGCAGTAAAGGTTTCCCCGCATGTGCATGTTGGATATCTATCACAATTCCTTAATTGGAAAAAAATAAATAAATCTTAATGGCGACATCAATTTTTCTTAGAACCAAAGTAATTTATAAATATAAGCTAATTGATCCCATAAAACTAAATAGGTATTGCACTCTTTATCCGGGTTTTGATTTTTGGATATTTTTGTACAACTTGTAATGGGGAAATAAAAGTCTTTCAATAAAATTTATTTGATAAATTATCATAATTAGTGACCATGTTTATATGTAATAAGAGGGCTTTACATTATTCTCCGAACAAAAAAACAGCTATAACATCTCTGAAAGCATCCAAAGGTATAACATGGTTCTTTTTTGGGGACTGCAAAGTGCAATGTATCGTCTATTATTTAACATATATTTCTTACGTCTTATACAAGTAAACGAGCGAAAATTCGTTCACCGGCAGGTATTTTGGCATGTTTCTCAGCATATGCGTAGAAAAGTTCAAAGACTACAGACGCACGCAAAGACAATAATACTCGGAGAATTCCATACAGCAGCTGGTACTAATTCAGTAACTTTGTGCTAATTATTCATTGCTTAAGCCTCACATACACGATCAAATTCAATATCAATGGAGAGTCAACTCTCCTCAATTACACTATAATCATACCAACACTTTCAAGTCCCAGGTCCGATCGGGTCGATCACCCAAAACCGCGGTCACCATAACCACTTGTGTGCGAGAGAAACGGGGAAGAAAGTACTAAATTTTATTTTTTTTATTTTTTTTTTTTTTCCTTTTTGAGTTGTGACATTTCTGGTCCGTAGCATTAAACAAAGGGTAATGCTATCGAAATTTGATAAAAACTGATATCGAAACAGATAGATAGCATAGCAGATATATTAGAGGGATAACAATCTTCTAATAACAATAACAACTTTCCCCCTAGCCTTGCTTCGGCTCATCATTCTGAAATTACCAAGCTACCCTTGCTTCAAACGAATGGGTGGTCTATAAGTAATTTCATTATATTTTTGACTTAGGAACATGAGGATTCGAACAATATCAGTAATCTTTTTTATTTTTTATTTTTTTTATTACCTTATTATATACTACGAAAATTGAAAATTATTCATGAATAGGTCCTGTCTGAGCCAATTTGCTTCTTGCAACGGTTTAATTGTTTTTTTTTTTTTCTTAATTTGTATAAATGTGAAGGTGGCCTTTAGTTTCGGTCGTTTTTGAATGCATTCTCTCCTAAAATGAAAAATTTGAACTCCATGTTATAGCTTATAAGATTCATGATTTATGCAGTTTAAATATATAGAACTGAAGATATTCTACATTTCTGACAGATCATGGCTAACCGAAAGTGGAAAGAAGAACTTAATTATCATTTCTTACATATTCAACATCATGTCTACTTTTCACAGAGCCTAAGAAAAGAAAAAACACTCGGAAAGAGGAAGCAAAAAAAAGGAAAAAAAAAAAAAAAAAAAAAAAAGTAAAATACAGAAGATAAAGAAGAAAATAATTGGAAAAGAAGGCAAAACGTTCCTGATTTTTGCTGTGTACTGGGCGCCATATAGTATCTTCCGTTACCGATCATACAGAAATGGCGATCATATTGGAGTTATTGGACGGCGGAGAGAAGGCCAACAAGATGAGAACCACCATGATCAGCACCGGAACGAAAAGAAGAAGCACCGGCGGCGGAGGCAGCGGCGGCACAACAAGCGGCAGTAAAAGAAGGAAGAGAGTCACAACAATCAGCACCATGACCCATCTAAAACTAAAGAGCCTCAACATCAAACTCTAAACCATGAAATAATGAGGACTCCGCCGATCTCTTTACATGACAACAATATAAAGCAATCCTTGAGCTCCAGTACTCATGTAACGCCGTCGTTTTCATCCATATTCGTCGCAGCATCGAAACGATCCCGACATTTAAGGACTTTTTGGCTGTGTCTGAGCTATGTTTTTGTATTAATATATGATGAACTCAAAAGGGTTAGTGTTGAACGCTTCAGAGAAGAAGGGACTGTGGATCAAGATCAGGAGATTGTGAGAGGAGATATTTATGTGTACATACACAAAAGAAAAAAAAAAAAAGTATTAAGACTATACGATGAATGTGGAGAGAAAAGAGAGAGGAAAGAAAAAAAGAAAAGAGAAGGGAAAGCGTAGAATTGTTGTAGGGGAGAAAACTAATAAGGTTTGGTGGGGTTTAGCATAATTAGTCACCGTCAAACACCCACTCCTTTCTGTATTTTGTCCCGGTTCAACCAACCAAAACATATAATGCATTTGAATCTAATGAATGATGGCTTTTATAGGGATTCATTTTGTGCAGGGTCATTTGACAATAGCGCCCTTTTTCTTTTCCTCTCCTACATTGTTTTAATTTACTCTACTTTTTTTTTCCTTTTTCTTTCATGAAAGGCCCCAACAACTTTTTTTTTTGTTTTCTTCTTAGCATATCTCTGTTTTATTGTAAATAGTCCGTTTTTAGGGATATTCTAATAAAGGAATGGATGATATGTTATATCTGGTCGCTAGTTAAGTTGGTGATTTTTTTAAAGGAAAATTGTATTTTATTAAAATACTGAGTCGTTTTGATACAATACTAACTCATTAGAGAGACATATGCATGCCTGAGGCCCGAAAATTTAGAAAGTACCTTGGCACACTAACAACGAGCGGACTTAAAGCTCAACTAGAGAAAACCCTTCTCTTCAACACAAGCTGTCGAAAGCTGGAGGGACAGATCGTCAAAACCCATAGAAAGATGACATCTGCACGGCATATAAAAATTCTAGTAGGACTAAGACCGCCCCATCAACGTTATGTCAAACACCTAAATCTAACAAAAAAATAACAAACCAGCAACCTTATTACAAACACAAAAGTGTCAAGAAAAAAAACCTCCGACCACCGCCAGTAGAAACCTTCGGTGAAGGGCGTCCGGCCAAAGGACCATCGAGGAAGATAGCCAGCGAAGAGATCTCAGCCACCAAGCGAAAAACTCTCTTGAGAAAGGAGACCGTCTATTTGGCTTCCAAACTCCTAATCGATTTAGATATGCCTAAATGGAGCTACCACTCTGTACACTAGCACCACCAACGAGAAGCCTATGACGAGACGAGCTGGAGGACCAAATTTCACGGCCGGGAGCCTGGCGACGCGCCCGGAGGCAGTGCCAGAGCTCCAGCCAGCCTCTGCTCTCCGAGGACCTTCTCACTCTCTCTCTAACTCTCTCTAGAACATACAAGTTCATTGACCTTTACACATGGTGAATTTTAAACTTCCATGAGTTTCATATAATATGAATTCCACAGAGAGAATTACTGAACTTACGCTTAAGAATGCATTAACGCTGATTTTACCATTTTACTATTGATTAATATATCTATTTAACTAATATAGTTATTTAACTAAAAGATATATATTAATTAAGAGCAATGGATAAACTCGTGTATTTCTCTCCCTTTATCGGCATTATTTTATTTATTTGTAGCACTCCCATAGAACCAAAAACACTCTCCGGATATCACGTGGATATGGGCACATATGTCTTAGGTGGTCTTAAGATATAGCGCCGGGAGTGTTGGCTGTCTAACATGTATAATTAGTTTTTATTTTTATTTTTATTTTTTTGAGGTATATATGTAATTAGTTTTCAGGCAATATATATGTGACGTTTTAAAACAAATAAAATTTATAGGAGTTATGTATCACACGGCTGGTTGGGAGACATGATCTTATGGATTTTCTTGAGCATCATTTCTTTATAGTTTATACTACCATCCTAACAATTTGTGCCGAGATTCTAAATTCCTTGTATTTTGTTATATTTGTTTTCGTCGTTAGTAGGCACTAGGCAGATTCATTTGCTATATATACTTATCTATAGTCATTATTTGCGGTGTACATTTTTAATATGTGGGTCCAACTTTTTTTTTTTTAAATTAAAAGGCTAAATTTAATTTATTAATAAAGAACTACATAAAATTAAAAAAAAATTTAAAAAACCACCCATACAACGCAAAGGCGAATTGGAGACGAGACAAGCTTATTGTAGACTTCATGTGAAACGACATCAATAGAGCTGGAAGGAGAAGAATCCAAATCACTTGGAATCCAGTTTGCTTGAACAAAATCAAGTATTCACTGCAGCAATGCAGATTATCATGTGTCTAATATATCTTTTCAAAATATATCAAATTGTACCAAAAATGGTTGTTGGATAAGGACTTCATCTCTCCCAAACATAGTTTTACATGTTTGTAGTAAATCAAATATTTTTAGGTTTCGTGCATTTTATCGATTCGAGTTTAGAATTTAAAGTTTATTATAATAAAAAGCTCTAAAAAACAGTCATATCTAATTTTTTTTACTACAGTAAAAAGTTTTCAAGTAAAGTCACATCTTAACTCGAATTAAAAAATCAAATCAACAAACTAAACAGACTCTTAAAGTGCTTGATACTCGATTCACTCTATTTTTTCCACGATAAATATTCCGAACGCTCTCTTATATTTCAATCATGTTCATTTCTTTGCCTACTTTTAATCAAGAAATTGTTTTATTTTTGTACTCGGGTATCACTCAATTACTACACCCTAAGTATTCGCTCAAATTAAGGATGTAAATGGGACGGGGTGAACGGTGTCCCACCCGCCTCAAATGGGACGGGTCGCCCCAATTTTAAATGAGTAATGGTTTGGGGTGGGGCAAGCCCCGATTATGGGCGGGGCGAACCGCCCCAGACCCGCACCATTTAAAATTTTTTTTTATTTTTTAAATAATAATTAAGGGAAGAAAAGTGTTTCATTTCCCCTAGTTCTCATACCCAGCGTAGCACCTCTCTCTCCGGCGCTGTCCTCCATCGTCTTCCTCGCTGTCACGGCTCTCCGATGTCCGCCGCTGTCCTCTGCCGTCGTTGCGCTCTCGGGATCAAAATCATTCCTCATTTTCAGGTATTAAGTTTAATGTCTTATGTCTATGTTGATTTCTACGATCTGGGTGTCTCTATTTCTTCTTGAATTTCTGCACATATTTAACTTTGGCCGGTTTTGATTTAAGAAATTTAAAAGCAGTATTAACGAGTATTTTAGCAATTCGAATAATATTTTGTAAAGTAATGGAGTCATCAAGTGTTAATGAGCAAGAGGAATTTATGCTGAGTGCTTCTAATCATTGGAGCTGAGAGTACTTTATCACATCCGGGGCAACCGAGAGTAAAACGGGACAACCGGGTCGGGCTGGGAAACCGAGACCCATCCAGATTTTTGACCCACCCGTGGGGCGAGGTTCAAAGGCGGGGCGGTAAAAACCCGCCCGGATCCTCCCCATGTACATCCCTAGCTCAAATCGACTCGAGTGCTTGACTCGCTCAATATAGCCGATTCAACGGTTTTGCATGTACTTTAGCATTGCTAATACCCATTGGGTTATCTTTCTTATGTATTCAAGCCTAAATATTCCATTGATAGGGTATTAGAAATATTTATATATTATATCAGTGAGTACATAAGAGTTGAAATTTAAATTGGAATCATTATCACGAAATCAACCTCATTAGAGGACGCAATTCTGGTTGCTGTCACTTTCTATTTACTGCATTTTACAGTCATTTCCAATTAATAATTATCTTGATTTATGCATTTATCTCATTTTTAGTTTTCATAATAAGCAAAAACATTTTTAAAAAGGAAAGGAAAGAAAAAGGTCTAAAAAAAATAAAACATAAAATACATTAATAGCTATTAAAGAAAAACAAAACAAAATTAAGAATAAATCAACAAAGAAAAACCTGGATTTTCTCGTTTTAAAATCCCTAATGACAACAAAGAAGTGATATAAGAATTTTGCATTTATCTCATGTTTTTGTTGATATTGAAGAACTAACGGCGTTCAACGACATCAATGGATTATGGTTGTTAGCATCTCTTCATGCCATTTAACTAATATTGTTTCCTTTGAGCATATATAGTTTTACCCGTCTACAATAGCAACAGAAAAATTAATGGAAATTATCTTCTCCCATTAAGAAATGGCGACAGTTTTTTTGTTTTATTTATTTTTTCTTTGGTTAATTTTCATACTCATCATTAGGTTTGAAATTACAGCTCGTCACTTCAAAAAAAGAAAAAAACAAATTACAGCTCGTATCATTAATACTATGAATTGATGTTAAGCGGATACGCAAAAATTCATTTTAGCTAATATAAAAAAAAAAAAAAGAGGAAGTTTCCATATTCCAAGTACAAACAAGAACACGGAATAATTACTACATTACTTGGTATCAACCTCTTTTTTTTTATTTACTTCTTCGTATTAAGTTTATTTTCCTTATATTCCCACAATACTTGAAATTCCTTGGAACGAGGAGCACTGGGAAGACTTATATATACATATGTGCGTGTATATATATATATATATATATATATTGGATACAGGCGAGGATGTCATAATCAAATTATTCATTATTACAATGACTTTTGGCACCCAATAGAATGGTTGTTGGAGGAGCCGAAAGGATTTCTTCCAATAATGGAAATGTTAAAGTCGCTGAACATGTAGTGATATATATATATATATATATATATATATATATATATATTGTTACAAACTTTTTAGCAACAGAAAAGTGTACAGTGATGCTACATTGAACATTCGAAATTCACTTATGTTGGAGAGGCATGCCATTGACAATTTGAGTAGTGTTGCCTCCCTTCGGCCAACAAGTTGTTGAAAACAATGCACGCATCAAGATCAGCCCATAATAATGTATAAGAAAAAATCGTGCTTCCTTAGCTTGAGGGAATTAAGAAAAAGGAAAATTTCAAAAATGCCATAAAAAATAATACTATTTTTTTTTTTATAAAAAAGTAATAAAATGATAAAAAAAACAATGATTATTCTTGTAATTTTCTTATAAGAAATAGAGGAAAAGAGAAAATTTACGTAGAATTAATGGGACAACTTTGAGAGAAGTATTTCATTTTTGACATTTCAAAATGGAATTAAACATTTAAAAGAGTAAAATTAATAAATTTGGCACCCGTGACAATTAATCGTCATTTTAGACAACTGATGCTAGTTTAGTTTGTAAGATATGGGTGTGTTAAGGGAGATCGAATCCTGTGAAAACCTACAGGAGGATTATAACAGTAAAAAAAAAAAAAAAAAAAAAAAAAAAAAAAAAAAAAAAAAAAAGATTTATGCAACTCGTACATTCGAATTAATCCAAACCAACCATGTTCAAGAATATACAAAGTATTAATTCATTGTTGATGAGTATTGTGGATCCTAACAATATTACAATGGACTATTGATTGTTGATGAATAGTTGGTCATAATTAATGGACACGACTGAGTCATGAGTCACGTGACTATACGTATAATGGCCGGTTGTAGCATGCGAAAAAAACAGGAGTGGAAGCCAATTCATCTCCCTAAATATTTTACTTTTTCTTCACTTGCTTCTGTCAATTTGCTCTACTCCAACGTCTCTAGAACCAAGTGCTATATGTAGTAGGCTAGTAGCCTTTTGTCCCTTGGCCTTGCAAATATATGTGCATGATATCTAAAGATTTGACATATTCTAAATGTATGAGCCCATTCTCATTATATCCTTGCTGAAGATAATGAATGACATACATATCACGGAGAGCCTACACGCCCTGGTCCCACCAAATTGAAGGGACCCGTATACTCATTAAAAGAAAAAAAAAAATATAAGAAAATATCTTGTAATAATATCACCGCTAAATTACATCATAATCATATTATATTAAAATAATCGTATTTATACTTTAATAAAACTAAATAAGAATTTAACAATTTTTTCTCTGTGGAATAAAATTTTGACAATTTGAAACTCTGTCCTTCTTGTCAAAAATATTGTTCCAAATTTAAATCGAGAAAATTTGAGCAATAATTATTTTTTAAAGTTCCATTCAAGGGGGTCGGAGGAAGGTGGTTGTGTCAAAGCCGACACGTATGAGTAGTGGCAATGACTTTGTGCAGCTGTTGCTGTGTACGACTACAAGACCCCCAACTCAAATGATAGCGAAACTGATCACTAATGTTGACTACTTTGATGTACGACTCATTAACCTCAACATGCAATGAATCTTCATTTAATTCTCCTGCCCACAACGTGTCGTTTTCAGTCCCAACTTTGTGTGTGTGTTTATTAACAAAGACTATTCCCCCGACCTCGCCACCAATGATTTTCTGTTCTTTTACGTGAATTCTACTTTGGAATTCTGTTCTGTCCACCATTTTGGGTGCGGTTACTAATTTTTCTTCGTTGTGAATAATATATCTTAGGCCAAATATTATAACAAATTCAACAAAGGAAAAAAACGATCGCACACACTCTAATAGCCTCAAAAAAAAAAATTTTTTTTTTTTTTTTTTTTTTTTTTTTTTTTTTTATGAAAATAAAAGGTATGAAAGTGCTATCATGGCGTTGGAAATTTCTCGAAGAAGTTAATTGGATTAGACCGGCTTAATTAGATTGATTTTGATATATAACATATCTTGAAAATGCAATTTATTTCAAATTGCAGTCCAATTCCCTCGTAGAGGTGAGATATTTTTTAAAAGGTGAGGTATTTGTACACATAATTCGATCTGAAAGATTACATGATAGTTATAGAGGTGTAGTCGTACAAGAATATATATATATATATATATATATATCTATATATTTTTTTTAGTAGTAAATGGAGTGACGTGAACTAAGATTAGAAAGAGTATTTCACAATTCTAATTAAGTTGGCACCGTTAAGAAACAAAAATAAGCTCTCAGCCAATTTCTCAAACAAATTAAAAAAACAAAAAATAAAAATAAAAAGGTTCAAAATCGCAAGGACAACCAAACAAAATACTGTAAGCAACAACCTTACGAAAATAATTGGAAAAAAAAAAAAAAAAAAAACATAGGTTTCTTTTGTACAACTCAATTCCCTTTTGAACTCGAAGATCATATACATTTTTCTTTTTATAATTAGTAATTATTGATAGAAAATAACTTTTTGGTGAAAACCATCATCCAAAAATCTAAAAACGTTCATATTCGATCATCAAAAATTAATAGACCAATAAGCGGAAGCGTATCTGAATCCATGACGACTAATTATTCTTTAGAGTCGTGCGATTCGCCATCAACACGTTTTTCTAGAGAATCTTTTAACTTTCTCTTTGCTCTCTCTCTGATAATAGGATGTCAGAAAGAATAGAATGTCACATGTGATCTGGGGACCATAACCGCTATATAGATAACTTCTCTGTTATCTTTTAAAATTTCTATTTTAGGCATCATAAAAATAGAAATTACTCTTAAGTCTCTACACATTAAAGGCACACACCTTATCAGATACATTAAAGCTCAAATTACCCGAATGTTAGCAGATTACTTTTAAACAGGCATAACTTTATATGGTAGTCCACAATACATAATTATTCACATATAAGCCCAACATTAGATAAGGATCTAATAATCTCCTACTTGGGTTATATGTGTAATCTTATAATTATGCATTGCAAAAATAACCATACGAGTTCAACTTTATTGTCATTATTGAAATGTATCTATAACCAATTTGGTCCATCAATCATACGAACATAGGATCAAAACGGCATTCGTTACATCTGTTGTAACTCGACCCATCAATTGTCATGTATGCCGATACAACTGAATGACATGGATCATGATGTATAGCATGGAAATTTCATGCAATGTGATCATGCAATTGGTCCACCCTTAAACCTTAGTGAGATATAGGGGTGACAATTTGTGTCACGTGTCGTGTTTGTGTCGTGTTTTGGTCGTTTCTTCTTAAATTTGTAGTCAACCTAAACACGACCTGTGACACAAAATTTTTAAAAACTGCAACACAACTACTTTATGGGTTGACATGACACAACACGACACGAAAATGACTCGTGACATGAAATTGATCTGTAAACCTGAAATTGACATGAAAATTATATAATTTTCTTTAGTTTTTTACATATTAGAAATAATTTAAAATTCATAACACATTAAAATACAATAACATCCATCAAAATTAAGCAAATAATAGTATTAGATTTTGAATATAACTATCATGATATCATAAGTTTATAATAAATCTAAAATATGTAATGAAAAATATATATTTTTTTTATTTTTTACAAGTTTCGTATTGTATTTGCGTTAGGCGGGTCCAACTGAAATTGACCCATGTTTTTCATGTCTATTTCAGGTCGACCCAATTCTGATCCAAACCTCTTTTTTCTCAACCCTAACCCGTGAAATTTGTGTCATTTTCGAGTTGTGTTGTCGTGTCGTGACCTATATTGTTGGCCCTAGTGAGATCAAACCATACCAAAATCAGAGTGTAAATGAATCAAAACCTTATTTCTACAGAAAATAACCTCAAAATATCCATAAACTGAAATAACTAAAAATGTATCCATATCTAAAAAGCATTTAAAATTATAAACTCTCACTAAACTTGCATATCCTCAAATGACATGGCACCCATATGAGCAGTGTGCTCTTGAAATACTTTGGGTGGCAATCCCTTAGTAAGCGGATCCGCAACCATGGAGTTTGTACTGATATGCTCAATAGACATCTGTCTACTCTGAACTCTTTCTTTAACAACAAAGAACTTGATGTCTATATGCTTCGACTTCGTCGAGCTCCTATTGTTGTTGGAATATAGAACTGCCGACTTATTGTCACAAAATAACTTGAGTGGTCATTCAATACCGTCGACTATGGGCAATCTTGTGACAAAATTCCGTAGCCATATTATGTGATTGGACGTCTCATAACACGCTATGAACTCTGCCGCTATAGTAGAAGAGGCTATAAGAGACTGATTAGCACTCTTTTGGGAGACAACACCCCCAGCTAGTAGGTAGATATAGCCCGACGTAGATTTCATACTATCTTGGCATCCAGCAAAATCAGAGTCAGTATACCCAACGATCTCAAGCTGACTCGACCTCCGATACTTGAGCATGTAGTCTTTTGTTCTCTGTAAGTACCGCAAGACCTGTTTGGCTGCTTTCCAATGGTCCACTCCTAGATTGCTTAAATATTTGCCCAACATCCCAGTAACGTACGTAATATCCAAACGCGTACAAACTTGAGCATACATCAGACTTCCTACTGCTGACGTATAAGGAATCTTTTACATTTTCTTTTCCTCAAAATCATTCTTAGGGCACTGATTGAGACCAACCTTGTCTCCCTTAGCCATAGGGGTATCACCTGGTTGCAATCTTGCATGCCATATCTCTTGAGAACCTTTTCAATATAACTCTTTTGTGATAATCCAAGAATACCCCGAGAGCGTTCTCAGTGTATGTGTATACCTAATACAAAAGAGGCGTCACCATATCTTTCATCTCAAAATTCTTAGTTAGAAATATCTTAGTTTCGTCAAATAAGCCTATATTGTTGCTAGTAAGCAAAATGTCACGACATATAAAACCAGAAAAATATACTTGCTCCCACAAAACTTATAGTATATGCAATCATCGACTAAATTCGTCTCAGAACTGAACAAGATTATCACTTAATGAAACTTGAAATACCATTGTCGAGATACTTGTCTGAGCCCATAAATGGATTTCTTAAGTTTGCAAACCATATTCTTTAGGCCTCCCAGCACAAAGTTTTCTGGTTGCACCATATAGATTATCTCATCAATGTTACCATTAAGAAATGCTGTCTTTACATCCTTCTGATGTAACTCAAGATCGAAATGCGCCACCAATGCCATTATAGTCCTGAAAGAGTCTTTCAAAGAAATTAGAGAGAAAGTCTCTTTATAGTCGATGCATTCTTTCTGTGTAAAGCCTATTGTGACAAGACAAGTCTTGTACCTCTCCACATCGCCTTTCGAATCCCTCTTAGTCTTAAATATTCATATACAACTAATAAGTTTCGCACCTTCTAGTAATGGGACAAGATTCCACACGTCATTGTCTTTTATGGACTTAATCTCATCATTCATGGCATCAATCTACTTATGAGAATTAGAACTTTTCATGACTTGATGAAAGTTAATCAGATCATGTTCCATCACTCCAAAATCAATCCATTGCCGGTGCGAAACCCATTGGTTCCATATCAATATTTAAAATGTCGTAGAAGGCCTTATGCGTTTTGGGCTTTAATATCCTTGTCCTTTATAAGCCTTGCTGAATGTGGAAAGCAAAAGAAACCTGAAACAAAATTTTGGGCCTTAAGAAAAAAAAAAAGCCCTAAAGACCTGAGAATCTGTAAACCCCACGTCCTAAAGACTTGACGCCGAAACAGATCTAATCGTCCCTTTTTTCTTATAATTAATTAACCGAAAGATCTTCATGCGTAACAAACCCAGAAACAAGAACGAAAAATCTCTTCTCAAAACATCTTTAATTGCAGAAATTAAATTATCAATTTTCTTTATCAAATCCGAATTTAATTAATCACAATGTTAAACTATTCTTGAATCCGGAATTTTGGAAGACAACAACAATTGTTCTCAAATCCAATAATACCAAAACCAGAAATATTAAATTCAAGAACACCAAAAATATAATCATTCTCAGTGATTCAACATGAAGAGACTCTGATACCAATTGATAGAAAATATCATTTTGGTGAAAACCATCACCCAAAAGTCTAGGAATGTTCATGTGGGATTACAAAGAATCAACAGATTAATAAGCGAAAGTGTACCTGAATGTCTAACGACCAATTACTCTATAGAGCCATGCAGTTTGTTTTTTAGATCAACATGTTTCCCTGAGAATCTTTTGACTTTCTCTCTGCTCTCTTTCTGAACATAACGGCTATATAGATAACTTCCTTATTATCTTTTAGTATTTCTATTTCCGCCTATTATTAAAATAGAAATTACTTTTAAATTTCTACATATTAAAGGCCCACACCCCATCAAATACATTAAAGACTAAATTATCCAAACCATAATAGCTTACTTTTAAATGGGTTAAACCTTATAGAAAACAGAAAACAATAAAGAATATAGATAATATAATCAAAATTTGTTAACAACGATATACCAAATCCAGATATTTAAGAGAACAATAAAGAATATAGATAATATAATCAATACAATTTAACCTTTCAAATAAATGGACAAAATAGACCAATATTTTATTTCATAATAGAATAATCACTAGCTAGTCTAATTTTAGGGACTTCGATTGTTCTGTAAAGAGGTTTTGTCGAGCATATTATAACTACGAAAACATTTAATATTGATTGAGTAAGACAGAATAATATATATATATATATATATGAACGAGGGTTATCTCGTATCTATATATGTGAAAATGTCTAGGTTCATCGTATCATCGGCAACGATCCAATTATACAGTGAGATCACATGGTGTTGAAAATTAACGGAATGATCCTCAATGTTTATCATGTATTCGATGTTGATATTAAAGAATGCTCATCTAAAAATCCAGGAGTTTTCTCGTATGTATATAGCGGTGAAAATGTCTAGGTTCAATGATCCAATTATGCAGTATTATGGTCAAATTATGAGGAAGGAGGAGATATCAGTGGGATCACAAGTGTGAAAACGGAAGGATCATCAATGCTTATCATGTATTCGATGTTGATATAATAGAACGTTCCTTAACAAAGTCGGGAGCTTACAGAGACTTGTTTGTTATATATATATATATATATATATATATATATAAGCTGATGGAGACTTTGGTAGTATGAAGTTAATTATCAGTCACGGCTCTTGAGCAACAAGAGATTAAAAAGAAATCTTTGGATTAAAAAATCGACCAAATAAATTATGAATCCCCTATAGAAGGAAACAATAACAAGACCTCGAGGATTATGAACTCAAATCAAGCTTTGAGGCAGTACCTTAATACGTATATAACACCATGGCGGCGTTGCCGAAGTGGATGACAGAGTGTGATGTAAGAAGCCGACTGTCAGTTCCTAAGGAATAGTGGGAGATAATTAGGCCGCTTTTCGGGGAAGAATTAGAGCGCCGCCATGAGATCGAGCTGCGGGCCTATGCATGGCTGGACATTCATGTGATCATAGGTAATCTTCTTAACGTCTCTGGCCCTATGCATAGTATTACGTACTTTATTGCTTATTGCTATGTTGTTTTCTCGATTTAACGGGTGTGAATGCACCTTCCGCTTCCTCGTTACCTTGATCCACACAAGAAAGTCAAGCCATTGCAATTAACTGTTTGATAATAATTCTCATTAAAACGCAGCGTGATTGAAACGTTACCTCATTGAACGTCCTTTGTGATATCGTCTCAGAGTCCGTGTAATTCGTTAATTTGAGTTTTTAATTCGAATTGAGATGTGATTTTATGTGAGAGTTTTTTACTGTAGTAAAAAAATTAAATGTGACTATTTCTGACAGAAGAATCTGTACCTTAAGCTCTTACCAATCTATTATTTTTTATTTTTTATTTTTTATTTTTGGGTGGGATCTTCGGAGTATTGGTGGAAGGGATTTTATTTTATTTTATTTTATTTTTCTGGATACGGTGCTCTAAGTAATAAATGCATTTGATTCATATGACATTCTAGAGTAATAAAAAATAATACAGATGAAGCAATGCAACATCAGTTGAAAGGGTCGGGATGAGGACCCCAAAGAAGGATGGTGTCTACTGTCTAGGTGGTTGAGTTGGGGCGCTGCTTTTGTTTTTACATGGGATTTTTGTAGACGAAACATCACTTTTTCGAAGAAGTGTTTTTTCATTATTAGTTTTTGCATTCATATCATCCACATGATTGTTATCTTCCTTTAGAAACTTATTATTATTATTATTATTATTATTATTTTTGAAGAAAGTTGCTTATATATAATAGAAATGAGAAAGTGCATCACTGTTGCAGCACTTTCCGTTTTGGTTGAAAGTACTCCCCCTCCTCTTTCTTTTTTTTTTTTTTTTTTAAGTCCCTTTTCTTATTTCTTTTTCCGTTTTTATCCTAAAACTTATTTATTTTTCATTTTAGTTCTTTTTTTCTTTTTTTATCCTAAAATTTTATTTTATTTTTTCTTTGTTTCTTTTTCCCTAAAACTTATTTATTTTTTTCATTTTGGCACTTTTCGACCCTTTTTTTTGCCCTGGAGCTTTCTTTTTTCTATTTAGTTCATTTTGTCCTAAAACTTATTTATTTTTTCATTTTATTCTTTTTTGACCCCCTTTTTTTATTTTTGTCCTAAAAGTTTATTCTTTCTTCCTTTTTTTATTTTAGTTTCTCTTGCCCTAAAACTTATTTATTTTTTCATTTTGGTCATTTTGACTCATTTTGACTATTTTCCTAAAAAATATATATTAGTTCATTTTGGCTCTTTTTACCCCTTTTATTTTTCGTTTTTGTTCTTTTTACCATAAAACTTATTTATTCTTTATTTTAGTCCTTTTTTTAGTTTCTGGCCCTAAAACTTTATTTTATTTTCATTTTTTTGATTTTATATTCAAAATTTATATGTTTTTAACAATAATATTAGTATCTAAAACTTTGCACATGAATTACTGCTCGCGTGCATAGCACGTGGGCTTCAACTATTTTCATTACAAAGCCAAATCGGCAATAGCACAGCTAGCAACAAACAAGGGAATAAAGTCACTAACCCAAGAGGTCTAATTCGGACTGGTACACTGAACACGCGAGGGTATGGGCCACAACAAAGCTCCTCTTTGAGCAAATAGCAGGCCTTTGTGAAGAGCAATGCACTTGAGAAACTAATTAGCAAGAGATAAACAGATGGTTTAATCTAATATTAGCAATTCCAATCTCCTCTAATGCTATGTTTAGTAGGAAGGAAAGAAAATAAGATAAAAAGGAAATATGAAAGTGATAGAAAATAACAATGATAGAAAGGAAATTAATTTTCTTTTATGTTGTTTGGTATGAGAAGATAGAAAGAAAATGAGCTTACCTTCACTTGTTTGGTATTAGAAGTTAAATTGGGAGAAAAGAAAAAATCTTACTCGTCAATTACTTTTATACCCTTAAATTTTTTACTTGGATGTTGATGGAGAAAATGGTAGTTTAGTAACTTTGCTCACTTTAATGAGTTGTCCTCATTTTCTATCCCATTTTCTGCCCACTTGTGGAAAGAAAAAAAATGGTGGGGTCCACATGTATTATTTTTCACTCAATTTTCTCTTCATTTCTCTTTTCTCTCTTACCAAACAACCTACATTTTCATTTTCCCTCCCAAAATCCCTCCACCTTCTTCCTTCCTTCTACTTTTCTTTCTTACCAAACATACTCTTAAAGTTCATTTTCCCGTGAGAAACTTGTGTTCCTGGCTTTCAAGTTTCCATTTAAGGGAAGAGGAAAAGGGGACAAATAAAGAAGAGAATTGCCTACGGACTGTAATCAGTAAGGAACTACATCTACTAGAAGTCTAGAAACATAGACAGCTTTACATTGGAGCTATTGATCTCTAGAAGTTATACACTTGACCAAATCTAGAATTCTAAGATAATCATAGAAAAGCGAAGACTCCTTACCCTCGAGCCTATTCAGGTTATGGCTGTTACTACCGGCGAGATTAATGCATGGGCTTCTACCAACTACAAGTTCAAAGCCACCAAATTTGCTCATGAACTCCTCCAAGCAATCATTGTTCAACTGCTGCACACCAGCGAGGTCGATCAAATTTCCTTTCCGATTTGTTTGCTCCCACCAACTTCTTAGTTGATGCGGTGCAGAAGGTATTAGCCCTTTTCGCGCTTTAGGAATATTTCAAAGTCAAATAAGACAGATTTTCAATTTTCATAAGGTGTTTTGACGATGTCGGATTTAGACAAAAAATATGTGTTTTTTGAATAGAAACGAGCCAACGGACAAACTCATCATTTTGCCACGACATGTCACGTTTTTCAGGTAAATTCCTTTATTTAGGCCTCAAAAAGGACATTTTTTTTCCAATTTTAGTAATTTTTTATTTTGTAATAAGTTGATCTAAGAAATTCGAATTCGAATTCCAATTGCGTTTCCTTTATTCTTTCATCTAGTAGTTTCACATTTAGTTTCCAATTCATAATTTTTCTTTTTTGAAAAATTTTGTATTTTTTTATTATTTTAATTATAGAAATAGGTTAACTTCTTTTTTCTGTTTTGCCTATTTATATGGACGCCCTCTTGCATCTTGTAATCAAAACCAGTTCAGTTGAATAAAATTTTATAGTTGTTCTCGAATTTTCACTCATTCTAAATTCCTATATTCTGTGAGAATCAATGGTTTTTGAAGAAATTTTCTTAATATTCTGTGTGAATTAACAGGTTTATTGGAGTTCCTACATCAGTTTATTATTTCATTTTTTCTTTAATCAAGTTTCCGCTACATCAGTTTAGCATAAGAGACTTGCTACAATTCTTCACCATTCCTCTAAGACGAGATGCACCCGTGGAGGACGTTTATGAGCGTGATCGCTTAACAGTGCTGGAACAACAGATGCAACAAGTGCAGAAACAATTATCAGCAAGTATTCAGAATTTGAATATGAATTGAAACCCAAATCTACAAAACGTGAAGGAGGATTTTGAGGAACACGATGGGGTGTTTGAGACTGACCAGCAACGACAACCACGACGGAGTCCCGCTGCAGTAGCACAAGGCGACAATAGGCGCTGGGAGGTTGGAATTCGCATAGAAATCCCAGAGTTCCATGGCAGCCTTCAACCGGAGGAGTTTTTAGACTGGCTTGCCAACGTTGAAGAAATTTTAGATTTTAAGAAGGTTCCAGAGGATCACAGAGTCTCATTAGTGGCGACTAGGTTTTGAGATCGAGCAATTGCATGGTGGCAGCACACCAAACTCCAACTTTCCAGAGAAGGAAAACCAAAGATTGCCCCATGGGACAAATTGAAGAAACACATGAGTAACGAGTTTCTTCCGAAAACTATATTTAACTTGTGTATCAAAGGCTGCAGAACATTTGATAGGATACGCGGATGGTAAACGAATATACTAATGAATTTTACCATTTGATGGCCATGAATGATATCATTGAGTCTACTGATCAGATTGCTACACGATATATTGGAGGTTTACGTCCATATATCAAGTAGTAGAAGCAACGCCACCCGGTAGGGGCCTGAAGACATCTCCTGGTAGAGGTAAAGCCTTCCAGTAGAAGTAACAATTATCATGGCGCCACCCGGTAGAGTCAAAGCCTCCCGGAAGAAGGTACAATTATGAAGATGCCTCTCGGTAGAGGCAAAGCCTTTTGGTAGAAGACACAATTATCATGACGCCACCCGGTAGAGGCAAAGCGTCTTGATAGAGGCCACAATTATGAAGATGCCTCTAGGTAGAGGCAAAGCCTCCCAATAGAATCAACAATTATGATGACGCCATTCGGTAGATGCAAAGACTCCTGATAGAGGCCACAATTATGAAGATGTCTCCCGATAGAGGCAAAGCCTCCAGGTAGAGGTAAAGCCTCCCGTAGAAACAACAATTATGATGACATCTCTGGATAGAGGCAATAATTATGAAGACGCCTCCCGGTAGAGGCAAAGCCTCCCGATAGAAGCAATATTATGATGACACCTCCCGGTAGAGGCAATAATTTTGACAACGCCTCACGGTAGAGGCAAAGCCTCTCGATAGATGCCATAATTTTGATGACGCCTTTCGATAGTGACAACTATTATGATGACACCTTCCGGTAGAGACAACGCTTCCGGTAGAGGCAATTATTATGATGGTGGATTTTGGTAGAGGCAAAGCCTCTCAGTAGAGGCAACAATTCTAGCGATGCCTTTCGATAGAGGGCAACCCCTAAGAAAGGTCCCTACCTAAGCCAAGGCTTAGCTATCGACATAGGGGGCAAGGGTCTAAGGCTCGAACATGGGAGCCTCAAAGAGGTGATCCTTATGGCATTCTATAAAAGTGTAACAAAATAAAGAGTCTATGCGTTTGACATTTTGGGAATCTTAAGAGATGATCCTTACTACGGTCCTTAAGGAGGAAACCCTTGCTTCAACATTCAGAGAACCTTAAAGAGGCGACCTTTGCTTCAACATTTTAGGAACCTTAAATATGTGACCCTTGCTTCAACACTCTGGGAACCTCAAAGAGGTGGCCCTTGCTTCAGCATTCTCAGAACCTTAGAGAGGTTACATTTTAATGTCGATCCTTCTATGAAAGCGAGATTACTACACTTAAGAAAACTCTTTAGAATTTTCAAGTTAAAAATCCTATACGGTATTAAAAGGCCATTAGAGCCTCCAACGAAGGAGAGAAAATAATACCAAAAGCATAGGGAAAAATAAACGGTGAAGGTTTCAACAATTAGAAAAAATTCAAAAGCAAAATAAAAAGAGCATACAGTCACAAGCAAAGAATAAAAAGATTGAAGAAATTATGTGTGGAACTTCTTAAATTCCTCAGAAAGTTGGAAGTCCTCGACGGCCTCAGCACTAATTTCCTTGCATGTCTTTTCAAACTCCTCAGAGGTGAGGCACTCCTTGGCAGCTTCTTTGGCGCCAACCTTCTTTCCCTCTATAAAGCCTTCAATCCGCTTCACCAAGGTACTTCTCCCTAGACACCTCCATTTTCTTTTAGAGCTTCTTCTATTCCACAACAGTCTTGGAAATGAGTTTCTCAGCATCAAAGAGACCCTTTAAGCTCGCCTTGAGCTGGTCCATCTCCTTGTTGTGCTTCTCAACTTTGATCAATTTAATCAGATTGAGAAGGGAGAGAATGAGGGACTGCAAGAGGACGAGGCAATTATAATTAGAAAAATCATAAGGAAGGTAGGTAAGGCTTCAAAATTTAAAAAGGATGAGTCTTACATCGACTTCGTGGAAGACTTATTTTCTCATACGGTCAACAAGTGGATATCTGGAGATCACAACCCAATTTTCATCAAAGAAGTGCTCGTAAATAGCCTGAAAGGTAACGGAAAAACGTAGTGGAAGGTCCAATGCAGCTTCTCTTTAGGTGTCGGGGCATTGGGGATACGATATAAAGGGTCTTAAAAAGCATCTTCAAAGAGAAACAAAGGATACATAAATGATTTCACACCAAACACAACAAAGTTCAAGCATATTTCTACAAAAATTGAAAACAAAAAGGAACGATCCAACGGCCCAGATCTTGCCATTTAAATGGCCGTAGGAACGTTTAACATAATGACGTGACAAGTGATGTAATCGATGGGGCTGCTATACTTTTCAAGAAGCATCTTCAGCGACAGGGGTGTCATTGCTTAATGATAGAATCCTTCACGAGTAAGCAAGCCTTAAGGAAGAGTCAAAGAAGAGATCCTTTTTGGTCAAAACTTGAAGCAATCCATAGGAATGCCTCGGCCTGGGGGGCAAATGTTGTAGGATAAAAAAAAAAAAAGACCTATTAAGAAGGCTCAATATCATTAAGAAGCCCATTAAGAGCACAACGACAACTCAGTCTTGGTGCCACGTCATCAACATTAAGCAATAACGGCAGGAAGTCAACCCTTCAAGAAGCTTGAAGAATGATCAAGGGGATGAGGCTTCAGGCAATGCCTAGGGAGAAGAGGCTTCGTCCAATCCTTATGGAGTCAAGACTTCTCAAGATCAAGAAAGTGTTTAAGGAGTCGAGCTTCGTAAAACCAAGTGTTTAAGGAGTCAAGGCTTCACAAGGCTCCAAGATGTATTCAAGGAGATGAGGCTTCAGGCTGCACCTAGGGGGAAGAGGCTTCGCCTGACTTTTACGAAGTCGAGGCTACGGGAAGATAATGAATCCATGATATTTGCTCCAGAAGTCAAGATTTGTATTTTAAATATGAAATTTAAATATGAAAACCACACTAATTGATTGTAATCTCTATATTTTGTGAAACTATCTGAAAAGATAGGAGAAATATTGAAAATTTAAATATGGAAAGTTTATGGGCGGTGACTCAAGCTATCAATAGGGGATTATAGACTAGAAATTCTCCGAAGTCTCACACTGAGGAAAAAACATGTAACTCTCAAATCGAGGATGAACCACTATAAATCTTCATGTGTTCTTAATTTTGCTACATTTAATCCCGTTCTTGTGTTTTTATATTACTATGAATCGCATTAATTTATCTCAAAATTCGTGAATTCTTTATTGACGAATTTTCTGTTGGTTGCCGAATCAAATTCGGCTGCGGAAACGTGGGGAAAGGCGGATCATGTATAACAAAAATTTTCATAAAACTTTTGAGATACTCTATAGATTATATTAATTTATGCACGAATAAATTAATCGCATTAATTTATATATCAAGAACTCGATCCGGAAAAATACTTGGAAGCCGACTCGGATGATAACTTGAGTTCTTTGTCCACGAAAAGTCCTTGCTCCAATCTTTGTGTTTAGAAAACCAAAGTCTTCCACGTCAATTCCTTGATTCCACGTAGACGTGTGTGGGCACACGTGAGACAACAGGTTTCTGAAACACTCAAATTTCCACAAACACCAACGCATGCACGATGTGGAATTTTTTAGAGAAAAAATATTTGCTCTCTTTTTCCTACTGAGTAAATTCGGCCAACACTATTTTTAGGGCTGAATAAATGTTTCAAAAATTTTGTCCACAATTTTCTATCATTCTCATATTTAAAGAGTAGAAGTCAAACTTCAAAACAGAATCAAATCCCTATCTCCAATTTTGAATTTTGGAACAAAAAATCCCTTTCCCTTATCGATAAGGTGGCCGGCCACACCCTTAGGGTTTCACCCTGTGTGTGGCGCCAATAGCTGATAGGGAAGGAAGAGAAATCATCTTTTATCCTGTAGTCTAATTTTAATTCAAATTCAAATTCGAATTTAAGTCAAACTTAAATTAATTTGAATTTTAAATTGAACAACTTATCAAATAAGTTCAAAAGGATAAATTTAAATTATGTTCACAATTCAAATTCAAATTTAAATAATCACATTATTTAAATAATAATTAATTCTCAATTAATTATTTTTTGAGTATTTAATTTTAGAATTCCGTAAT
>NW_010366405.1:427406-428684 GCF_000414095.1 Morus notabilis | reverse complement strand
AACATATAGTTTCTCGTTCTCCTAAGATACTTGAGAATACACTTTACGGCAACTCAATGATCTAATCCTGGGTTGGACTGGTAGAGACTGACCACTCCCACTACATAGCAGATATCTGGTCTTGTACACAACATGGCATACATAAGGCTTCCTACAGCCGAAGCGTAGGGATACCGTCTCATATCTTCTTCTTGTTGTGGAGTCTTTGGACATTGCTCCTTAGAAAGATGAATAACATGCCTAGAAGGCAAATTCCCTTTCTTGGAGTTTTGCATCGAATACCTAGACAACACTTTGTCTATATAAGATGCTTGTGACAACGCCAAAAGCTTTATCTCGAATAATCTTCATCCCATGACCATAGCTTGTCTCTCCCAAATCTTTCATTTGGAATTGGTTGGCTAACCACTCCTTTACATCTGTCATCATTCCCAATGAGTAGGATGTCATCGACGTAAAGAATTAAGAAGACCACTTTCTTTTCTTTCTTGTACTTGTAGAAGCATGGTTCATTAATATTTTGATCAAAACCATAAGACTTTACAGCCTCATCAAACTTGATGTTCCATGATCTAGAAGCCTACTTCAGTCCATAAATGGACCTCTGCAGTTTGCAGACTTTCTGCTTTTGGCCTTCTTCTATGTAACCCTCTGGCTGATCCATATAGATGGTTTCCTCAAGGTAGCCATTCAAAAAAGCTGTCTTGACATCCATCTGCCATATCTCATAGTCAAAATATGCTGCAATGGCCAGGAGTATCCGTATGGACTTAAGCATAGCTACTGGCGAGAAAGTTTCCTCATAGTCAACTTCCTCCTTTTGGGTATAGCCCTTAGCCACTAGCCTTGCTTTATAAGTCTCTACTTTTCCATTTGCTCCTCTTTTTCTCTTGAAGATCCACTTGCATCCAATGGGTTTTACCCCTTCGGGTAGATCTACAAGTTGCCAGACTGAGTTAGAGTACATAGACTCCATCTCGAGTTTCATAGCTGCTTGTCATTCTTCCTTATCAGAATCATCCATCGCATCTTTAAAGGTCGATGGATCCTCCTTACCGTCATCAGCAGTGACGATTTGGGCTTCCCCGGTATACCGGTCGGGTAACATGCTTCCCCTCCCACTACGACGAGGTGCGTTAGGAGTCTAATTAGGAACTGTAGTCTTTTCTTTGAGTGGTCTGACAACTCTTGTTGGTTGTGGTCCGATCTCATCGGAAAGTAACTCCTTCAATACTATTTTACTTTTGGGCTTAAAATCTATCATATAGTCATGCTCCA
>NW_010366405.1:425626-426659 GCF_000414095.1 Morus notabilis | reverse complement strand
GTTTTATACAATATAAACCATCATCTAGACATCCAGAACAAATATTTAAACCATTTCGAGAAATATGAACAAATTCATTATCAAAATAAACTTTAAATAATTGTTCAAATAACTTAGCCATAGAAATCAAATTTCTACGAATGTCTGGAATAAAATAAACATTGTTCAAAACTAAAAATTTATTTTCCCTAAATCGAAGTCTAACTTCTCCCACTGCTTTTGCCGAAACTCTTTCGCCATTGCCCCTTTCATCGTGTAGTCCCTATCGGCTAGCTCGGTGTAAGAACGAAGACTCTGCAAAGAAAAACAAACATGATTAGTTGCTCCAGAATCAATTATCCAGGCGGAGGTATCACCCTCTACTAAACATGTTTCAAGGACTAGTAAATCTGATTTACCTTGTTCCTTTTTCTTTTTCAGCTCCTCGAGATACTTGTGACAGTTTCTCTTCCTGTGTCCTTCGCCATTGCAGTAGAAACACTTTCCTTTGGGTTTCTGGATAGGGCCTTTTGCCTTCTTCGGTCTCTTGTTCTTTCCTTTCTTCCTTTTCCCTTGGTTCTGGTTCTTTCTTTTAATTTTACCAGAACTTCCTGCAACTACAACATTTGCTTCTCCTCCCCTTCGCTTGTTGGTGGATTCGAAGTTTTGCAGGTCATTCATGAGTTCAGTGAGGTTGGACTTTTTCTTGTTCATAACAAAGTTGTTCACGAACTCATAAAAGTCAGGGGATAGGCTTTCCAAGATGATGCCAACTTGGGTGGCTTCATCGATCCTGGCACCATTGAGCTCCGCATCATGGAGGTGATCAATCATGTTCAAAACATGTGCCTTGACTGAAGAACTTTTCTTCATTTTGTCATTCATGAAAACCATAACAGCATCCAAACGAGCCTTCTTAGAGGGAGCGCCGAACATTGCTTCTAGAGACTCCATTATCTCATAAGCAGTCTCCATCTCCTCATGCTTCTTGCGAAGCACATCGCTCATACTGGCCAGCATAAAGCACTTTGCTTTGTTGTTGGCCTTGATCCAG
>NW_010366405.1:424151-425356 GCF_000414095.1 Morus notabilis | reverse complement strand
ATGAAAAATACATAAATCATGTTTTAATTTTGGGTGCCAACGATAATCCAATTTACCACGAATATAGTGCCGCCGTAGGGTAGGTCAAAATATCACAAATTGAACCGAGACCTTCTCAATTGACAAATATAATCAAAAAAATCTCATTTTTTCATATTTATCAACTACCGTTATTTTGGTCAAAAATATAATCAACAAATTGATTACATTTTCATGAGTGTAACCCATCATTTCAGATTTTATAGACTTAACTCCGGAGTGCCGCCGTAGGGTAGGTCAAACCGGAAATACATCCTTGAATCCTATCGCTAGGAAGTTAACATTGTTATTGATCCGAAAGAACACTTTCCGTATGGAGTGCGGAATCGGTGCCGCCGCGAAGCCCATTTCGAATCTCACGGTGTTGAACTAATGATGGTGACCAGTGGGTCGCATTGTCATACAACCCTCTCCCACTAATTATTTTGCAAATATGTATTTTGTTTCGGAAAAACATCTCATGGTTTTCAAATCGAAAAATAAACAATTTTTTTTTTTCGGATATGTGAAACTCCAAAATTTAACTCTTAAATTCAATTTCACATATAACATTATTTTGCAAATCAATTTTGCAACTTAAATCAATTTAATCATATTAAATCAATTTTAGCGCACGGCTCTTATTTTCTTTTATTTTTCTAAAACACTTTTATAATAAATAAAATAAATAATAACAAATGCGCGTATATGCATGGCATGTTATAAAACATATGAGTAGGCACATTATATCTATATGGCATGTTATATGCATGGACATATAATATATAATTATCAAATATAAAATATAAATATATGCAATTAGCTATTGAGATAGATTTGACCGGGTCCCATGAAAAAATAAATTACAACTTAATCGAATAGAATAAATAAATAATTACAATAATTATATTCTTCCGTTACATCAACGGGTCTTCGATTCTCTAGTTCTTTATTCTTTGGCTTCATTCTTTGTCTTCGGGTTGGATTTCACCTTTCTTGGGGTCCGAAACTTTTTCGGGTCCGTCGGCACGCATTACGAGGGTTTTAGAAACCTTCGGGCCCATTCGGGATCAAATCCCGAATATTGGCCCGCCAGTTGCGCTGGGGCGCGCGCGCGAGATGGCCGCACACTATGCGCGGCCGCGCGGTCTGTCCGCGCGCCCGCACGCTGGCGAAGCTGGTACCGC
>NW_010366405.1:422262-424122 GCF_000414095.1 Morus notabilis | reverse complement strand
GGCGCGCTCAGGCTGCGCGCTGGAGCGCATGCGGCCCCTGTACTAGGGCGCGCGCTGGGGTGTACAGGCACACGCTGGGGCGCGCAAGCACGCGCTGGGGCGCGTAAGCGTGCGCTGGGGCGCGCGCTTTGGGCGATTTCTGAAAATTTTCTGAGCAGTTTCTGGGCATCTTCAAAGGCTTCAAACTTGATCTTCAAGGCCTCATTTTGATTCAAAATCAAAAACCCTAATTCTACCCAAAACCTAGAATTACAATAATTCTAATCCCGAATTAAATTACAAAGAATTTTATCAATGAATAAATATAACCGATCCATGGAACCATATAATTAACGACCAAATCCACCATCCATACATTCATCATGAATTAAAATAAACATCCATAAATGCAAGTGCCTACCCATCACATACATACATAATTAAATATCACATATTTAATATATCAATTCTGATTATCAAATAATCGAAGCATAAATTAATATCGTCTATAGACCGCTCTGATACCAATTGTTGGTTGCCGAATCGAATTAGGCTGCGGAAACGTGGAGAAAGGCGGATCATGTATAACAAAAATTTTCATAAAACTTTGAGATACTCTATAGATTATATTAATTTATGCACGAATAAATTAATCGCATTAATTTATATATCAAGAACTCGATCCGAAAAAATACTTGGAAGCCGACTCGGATGATAACTTGAGTTCTTTGTCCACGAAAAGTCCTTGCTCCAATCTTTGTGTTTAGAAAACCAAAGTCTTCCACGTCAATTCCTTGATTCGATGTAGACGTGTGTGTGGGCACACGTGAGACAAAACAGGTTTCTGAAACACTCGAATTTCCACAAACACCAACGCATACACGATGTGGAATTTTTTGGAGAAAAAATATTTGCTCTCATTTTCCTAATGAGTAAATTCGGCCACCACTATTTTTAGGGCTGAATAAATGTTTCAAAAATTGTGTCAACAATTTTCTATCATTCTCATATTTAAAGAGTAGAAGTCAAACTTCAAAACAGAATCAAATCCCTATCTCCAATTTTGAATTTTGGAACAAAAAATCCCTTTCCCTTATCGATAAGGTGGCCGGCCACATCCTTAGGGTTTCACCCTGTGTGTGGCGCCAACACCAGATAGGGAAGGAAGAGAAATCATCTTTTAACCTGTAGTCCAATTTTAATTTTGAATCAAATTCGAATTTAAGTCAAACTTAAATTAATTTGAATTCTAAATTGAACAACTTATCAAATAAGTTCAAAAGGATAAATTTAAATTATGTTCACAATTCAAATTCAAATTTAAATAATCACATTATTTAAATAATAATTAATTCTCAATTAATTCTTATTTGAGTATTTAATTTTAGAATTTCGTAATTCTAAAATTCCCATTTTACCCTTTGTGTCTGGTAGAATTACAAGGACGACGCGGGGACTTATGGACCTATAATCCCGAGCTCCAATAAAATTAATAATTAATTACACACTTTAATTAATTAATTAATTCTATTAATTCCAATAGTTACTCCACTATAAACTTGGAATTGAACTCTCGAAATTATAGACATTAATTACTTCTAAACTGTGAAGTGTCCATTTGATATAGTCATTACATATAGATTAATCCTCCATAAATAATTCATAATTAGAGTCAGGTAGAATCCGTGAACCTCTCTAATTATATCTGCATCGTTGAGTACCATTGATTCTCTAATGGATGGTGATTCATAAAACACATTCATGAACCAGAGCACTCTTACTAATCCAAGTACCGAATCAACACTCAAGAGAATTATTTATCTACTTCTTTCTCAAGAAGGAATGGATTCCATCTCGTATAACAATATTCTCAGCTACCTA
>NW_010366405.1:325965-422224 GCF_000414095.1 Morus notabilis | reverse complement strand
GTACCGAGTAAATTAAAAGACATAAATCCATAAATAGGAGTTTGTTAAGAACTCAAGATTAAGATCATCCTATATATGACAATCGGTAGACTCAATTAGAATTTCTATGCTTAACGAAAATTATTAGAAATTCATATTGTGTTTGTGTCCCTATTCCACATAATCTTATTATGCAAAATATGCTTATTCAATATCTCGCCATATTAACAGTGCGGATAACACTGTTCAATTCTAAATGGGAATGACATGTATTAATAATGTTTTAATTAAAGATTCCAAACTTTAATTAAATTCATCATGAACAATGTTTTTGATTATTGTCCTTAAACACTATCCTCTCGTATATGGCACTTATATACTATGTTTAAGGTTAAATAAACAATCACGGAATTTTCATTTGATATTCATAAAATATTCATAAATATATGCACATAAAATGATGAATAAACTCTTTTATTAATTAAATAATAAATATCATATTACATCTCATGCTTCTAGAACACTATTCCTAACATTTTCACCGTCAACAATGGTGTACCATTTACCCAATTGAATGTAAATGTGTATAACAAGTCTAGAGATCAAGTTTGCTACCTCAATTAATACAGCACAAGAAAAAGATCACCCGAACATGCAAACCTTGAAGATAATTGTAGTAAGACAAGCAGAAGTCCAAGTTAATTGGCAAGGCAATACACCAATTCCACAATCCACACAGACAACATGCAAGCACAAAGTATTCTCTTAGACGAGTTAACAGTCATTATAGAATTTAATCATAGAAGCTTAAAGAGACATATATGAAGAAGTGACATGCTCCCTAACAAATTATGGCTTTTCTAGAATGACAAAGATGATGCATAAGAGTGTAGACCTTAATACAAGTAACCATGAGTGTCTAAGCCCTGGAAGCTGCCCTTAGTATAACTAACCAAACTAGCAAGGGACATAGTCGAAAAACTGATCAGATTGCATGGCTAGTGTTGGAATAACCATACGAGTTTTATCCGCGATTTAGCAAAGAATAGGAGTTTCAACACTTGTTAAATATAAATAAATAAATTTATTTATGTCCTCATAAGTTTTAACTATTCTTGTGTAATAGCGAGCCAAATTACAAGGCTAATCATCAAATGACCACCGATAACTAAAAGCGGAAATAATATTGGTTTGTTTAACATAGCATCAACGAACTTACAAGAAAACCAAAGAAAACAAATGAACCATGTATAGTAAGCTCGAGAATCGACAGCCTCACCAGTTGTACTCGTAAAGAAACTGACAAACACTCACAAACATAGACGAACAGAACCTCATGAAAGTTGTCGTTTGTAGTTCCCCAAGTCCAGTTCAGGAGGGAAAGGAACCTTCTCAGACAAACACTCACAAACTGATAACTATTCTTGTTGCTTAATATAGAAGAAGATCCAAAGACATTTAATAAAGCTATGTCTTCAAGGGATGCCTCCTTTTGGAGAGAGGCCGTGAATGATGAAATGGATTCGATTATCTCAAATCAAACTTGGATCTTGGTCGATCTTCCTCCGGGATCAAAACTAATAAGCAACAAATGGGTGTTTAGAAGAAAGTACAATACCGATGGTTTTATAGTAACATTCAAAGCTAGATTAGTAGCTAAGGGCTTTAAACAAAAGCGTGGTATAGACTATTTCGATACATATGCTCCGGTAGCTAGATTGACATCCATAAGAGTGTTATTTGTAATTGCATCAATATGCAATTTGCATGTGCATCAAATGAATGTTAAGACGGCTTTTCTAAATGGTGATATTGATGAGGAAATCTATATGGAACAACCCGAAAGATTTGTACTACTTGAAAATGAAAAGAAGGTTTGCAAGTTAGTCAAGTCACTTTATGGTTTAAAGCAAGCACCAAAACAATGGCGTGAGAAATTTGATAATGTCATTTTATCTCATGATTTTAAGCATAATAATGCGGATAAATGCATATACTCTAAATTTACAAATAGTTTTGGTGTGATAATATGCTTATATGTTGATAACTTGCTTATCTTTGGAACAAACATGCAAGGGGTAAATGATACCAAGAAATATCTAACTTCACAATTTAAGATGAAAGATCTTGGTGAGGTAGATACTATCTTAGGTGTAAGAGTGAGGAAGCATAGTGGTAGTTACTCGTTGTGTCAATCTTATTATATTGAGAAGGTGCTTCTTAAATTCAATCATTTGAAGTTTAAAGAAGCAAATACCCCATATGATTCTAGTATTAAATTACTAGAGAATGCAAGCAGAGCGGTGGCACAGCTTGAATATGCTAGTGCAATTGGTAGCTTAATCTATGCTATGCATTGTACAAGACTTGACATAGCATTTGCGGTATGGAAAATGTCTAGGTTCACGAGTAACCCGGGTATTGAACATTGGAATGCAATTGGAAGAGTACTTGGTTATCTTAAAAGAACCATTAACTTGGGTTTGTCATATAATGATTATCCGACCATACTTGAAGGGTACTCGGATGCAAGAGACTTAGTCAAAGAAACATCTAGTGGAATGAGACTGAAACCTTTCTTTGACAGTGTCACTAATGATGGTAACCCAACAATGTAATAGTTGTACCGCTATTCCATAGTTAAATGGGTAAGAACAAATTATTATTATGTGACCGGGTTAGCGCCGAACTTTAATTAGTTCCTTTCAAGGTATCGGTGCAAAAATAGCTACATGGTTGAGGTTGAGTTTATACTCTTAATGGAGTTCGAGTCTCATAGTAGCTAGAGATATAATTCGAATTTCACCTAAGTGAACATAAGGAATCGTGCCGTTCCTAACAAGACCTTGGTTTAGTCTTGTAAATGTTCATGAATCCAAGATAGAGCACAAGGCCGGAATAGTGCTAAATGATTGGAACAGTTTTTAAGTCTAGGATAACACATATGTGATATATTTCCGGTATTTGCTTAAGAGACAAAGTTTAATGCAAAGCACACTATTGTCTTGTGAATACTTTGAAGTATAGTCACTAAGTGAAGGTTAAAATCGAAAGATACCTTCATGTATGTATGTGTTTATCGTTGTTAATTCTGGAGAAATATTACAATCTAGTGGGGGATTATTAGAGAGATTGTAATATATATCTCAATTTTGATATCACAAAAAAATTGGCCTAAAACACATTCGGGAAGAATAGGCGCGCACAAGCGCGCGCTGCAGCGCGCACAAAACAGACCTCTCAGGTCTGTTTTGTGATGCCTGAGCGCTGCAGCGCGCGCTGCGGCGGACGGACGCGCTACAACGTGTCTCTTGGGCGCTGCAGCGTAAATTGCTACCGGAAAACGTGTTTTCATGTGTTTTAGTAATCTGAAAAGGTCTTGAACTATTGCATCCATTTGTAATATGTTTTCTCACATATCTAAGTACTTATTAACAATAGAAATAACTATTGTTATAAGTGCATCAGCATATAAAAGATAACCTTCAAATTGGAAAAGGTATCTTTATGTGAAAGGTTGTAACGTTTAAAGAGGATGTAAGCATCCCTATCTTTAATTAATGTATTCAGAAAATACAAACTTATTATTGTTCTGGAACTCAATATTTTTTCTAGATATTGTGTTCAAGGGTTTGTTGTATCTTGGGGGTAATTTGCCATTAAAACTCATTAGCAAACTTTGAGAAGTGAGGGCAAATAAAACCTTAAAGGAAAGTATTCCTATACGCCTCAAACCCTCTTCTTGATTTCTATATTCTTTTCATCCTCCCAAATCCGAATTTCTCCAACAGAAATGCCTCGACCTGGGGGGCAAATGTTGTAGGATAAAAACAGAGACCTATTAAAAAGGCTCAATATCATTAAGAAGCCCATTAAGAGCACAACGACAACTCAGTTTTGGTGCCACGTCATCAACATTAAGCAATAACGGTAGGAAGTCAACCCTTCAAGAAGCTTGAAGAATGTTCAAGGGGATGAGGCTTCAGGCAATGCCTAGGGAGAAGAGGCTTCGTCCAATCCTTATGGACTCAAGACTTCTCAAGATCAAGAAAGTGTTTAAGGAGTCGAGCTTCGTAAAACCAAGTGTTTAAGTAGTCGAGGCTTCATAAGGCTCCAAGATGTATTCAAGGACACGAGGCTTCAGGCTGCACCTAGGGGGAAGAGGCTTCGCCCGACTTTTATGAAGTCGAGGCTACGGGAAGATAATGAATCCGCGATATTTCATCCAGAAGTCAATATTTGTATTTTAAATATGAAATTTAAATATAAAAACCGTACTAATTGATTGTAATCTCTATATTTTGTGAAAATATCTAAAAAGATAGGGGAAATATTGCAAATTCAAATACGGAAAGTTTATGGGTGGTGACTCAAGCTATCAATAGGGGATTATAGACTAGAAATTCAACGAAGTCTCACATGAGGAAAAAACATGTAACTCTCAAATCGAGGGTGAACCAATATAAATCTTCTTGTGTTCTTAATTTTGCTACATTTAATCCCGTTCTTCTGTTTTTATATTGCCGTGAATCGCATTAATTTATCTCAAAATTCGTGAATTCTTTATTGACGAATTTTCACCGTCAACAATGGTGTACCATTTACCCAATTGAATGTAAATGTCTATAACAAGTCTAGAGATCAAGTTTGCTACCTCAATTAATACAGCACAAGAAAAAGATCACCTGAACATGCAAACCTTGAAGATAATTGTAGTAAGACAAGCAGAAGTCCAAGTTAATTGGCAAGGCAATACACCAATTCCACAATCCACACAGACAACATGCAAGCACAAAGTATTCTCTTAGACGAGTTAACAGTCATTATAGAATTTAATCATAGAAGCTTAAAGAGACATATATGAAGAAGTGACATGCTCCCTAACAAATTATGGCTTTTCTAGAATGACAAAGATGATGCATAAGAGTGTAGACCTTAATACAAGTAACCATGAGTGTCTAAGCCCTGGAAGCTGCCCTTAGTATAACTAACCAAACTAGCAAGGGACATATTCGAAAAACTGATCAGATTGCAGGGCTAGTGTTGAAATAACCATACGAGTTTTATCCGCGACTTAGCAAATAATAGGAGTTTCAACACTTGTTAAATATAAATAAATAAATTTATTTATGTCCTCATAAGTTTTAACTATTCTTGTGTAATAGCGAGCCAAATTACAAGGCTAATCATCAAATGACCACCGATAACTAAAAGCGGAAATAATATTGGTTTGTTTAACACAGCATCAACGAACTTACAAGAAAACCAAAGAAAACAAATGAACCATGTATAGTAAGCTCGAGAATCGACAGCCTCACCAATTGTACTCGTAAAGAAACTGACAAACACTCACAAACATAGACGAACAGAACCTCATGAAAGTTGTCGTTTGTAGTTCCCCAAGTCCAGTTCAGGAGGGAAAGGAACCTTCTCAGACCAATGAACTCGTCTCCACCAATACCCATTTATATATATTCTTCATCACATCCAATACCCATATCTCCGAGTGACCTCCGACTATATAGACTTTCCCGTCCACGACTATCGCGTAGACGTTAAAACGGGGCATCCGCATGCTAGGGCCGTACTCCAAGTCTGTGAGGGGCAATCGGAGGACCCACACATCGGAGGAAGGCTTGGCCCACACAACATTACTCTAAGGCGGAGGATGGTCTCGGCGCAGTTGAGGAGTGATCAGAGGGCGAACAAATGTGGGGAGGAGACAGCGGACCTGATGAGCTTCGACACCGCCGAGAGGACGGCGCAATACTGTCTTGGTACGCGTGCCAGAATGTTGATTGCGACGGGGTTTGGGAGGGGAAGGGATGAGGATCATCACCGTCTGGCCTGCTGCCTGTGAGCATTCCTATTTGTTTCTAACTTTCTATGGTATTTATCGCTATCACACGCAAAATGTGGGCCCTATTAGTGGGATCCACGTCATGTGTGGCCCACTTCTTGTGTTTACGGGATGAGTATTGCTAATAGCTCCCGGATTCTTCACATCGGAATTTGTCTCCACATTACGTGACAACACACGTCTATCAATTCAAGCAAAAAAAAAAAAAAAAAAGAAGACAAATTTTACAATTAATGGTTCCCACTTTTGTTTTGTACAAAATTGAAACGTGAAATGCGTGGGAAGGAGTTATGCGGTGTGAAGAAATCAGGAGCCAAATATCATTATGGGATTTATCCCCTTGGATAAAAAAGCATTTTTCTTTGGTGGTGGAAATTGGAGGCAGGATTTGAGAAATGAAAAACGATTCTTTCTTTACATAATTCTAGTAAGTGTATTCCTGTCCCATTAAAATTATGTCACTCTACGATTGATCTAACGCGTAAATTCCTCTGTCGTAATAATTTACGGTTTTCTAATCGACTAATTAGATACCACTCAACTAGAAGATTATAAAATAATTATTAGCCACAATTTAGACAAACACAATTAATTTGAGAAATGGAAAATTAAAAAAAAAACATAAATAAGCTAAATTGAAATCCCCAGAACAACAAAAATCAAATTATAATAAAAAATAAATTTAAGCAACACCAATAATCAAGCATTCTTAGAGTGTACAAATATAAAGAGAACAAAAATTGAAAAAAAAAAAAAAAAAAAAATGGAGGTGTCACAAACTCCAAAATTTCTTCTCCTATCTTCTTTTTCCTCTTCTTTGAAGCTCTAAAATGTCCTCTTAAATGGTGTTTATAAAATAAAATTCTAAAATTAAAATTGAAAAATAAAACCTAAAAATAAAATCCTAAAACTCTAAAATAAATTAAAGTTCTATTTTCTTTTTCTTCACATTTTCTTATCTTTTGGAAGCCCTTTGCTTCGGGAATTGTGGAAGAACGTTGATGCTCAAGAATGAATGCCCCCAATTCCCCTTTCAAAACACGCCAAATGGAGATAGAGAAAGAAATTCACTACAAAAAAGTAGGTTTTTGAATCGTCGCTAAAAGGTAATTAGTGACAACATTTGATCGCCAAGTAGTCATTGCTGTAAGTTTTATGCTAAAAATCTATTTAGTGACGACAAGTGCGTCGTCCCTAAAATAACATATACAGCGACGGAAATATCACCGCTATAAATGACCACTTTCGTCACTATTTTTGTTTTTAAACATTTAACAACAACATAATTTATAATTGTCATCACTGATAGTGTGCTAAGAGCAACGACTGATTTAAATTTGTTGTGCTCAATGTTTTTAAAATGTTTCATAATTTTTATATTTTTATTTATAACGACGACAATTTTTGCCACTAAAAATTTTGCCATCATAAATTTTTTCAATTAATTTTGAATAAATATTTTTGTTTGTTGTTTATTTTAGTAATTAGTTTTGATATGAAATGATAAATAAAATATGTTTTGTAATAATAAAATTTAATATAATAAATAAAAATTACACATAATCACATACCAAATGAATACTAAACATAAGTCATAAGTAATAATATTACATATTCTATTAACGTACTAAACATAAAAAGAAATCACTACAAGAAACAGGGTTATTAGGGACGGCAAAAAATCGTTGCAAAACATACAAAATCGTTGTAAATAAATTTTTCGCAACCACTTGTCGTCACAAAAGAAATTTTTGCGATGATAAGCCATCGTCGCAATTAAATTTGCGATGACAATTGTCGCAAATGAGTCGCTACAAATATTTCTACACTTGATACACAGACAACTAATACCCCTGGTTGAATTTGCATAATTCTTTTCAACCTCAATAAAAGCACACAAACCATCCGAGTACTCATCAGAGAACCGGTTCTTTAAATGTATCTAACTCTTGTCCATAGGCATCTTCACTACGAACAATTTATAAAGTTTTATCAAATTTTATGAAAATTAACACAAATTATTTTATAATAAGTATTTAACATTAGTTTATTTAATTATGTTACTATTAATACAATCCTAATTAAAATTTTATCTAATTTTTTCAATCCTTAAAGATATAATTTATTATTCTTTCCCATTACATTTTCATAGGTCGTCTATTTTTTAATCATCATTAAACAAATTTCAATCTAATTACCACATATTTCAATTTCAACACTAATTTACAATTCACAATTCTAAATACTAAATCCAAAATCTAAAACAAAACCACAAACCACAACAAAAATGCCAAAATCAATTAACAAAATACCAAAATATTAACTCACAAAATCCAAACCCACAAGCACCGGGGGTTGGAGAATGGTAAGGCAGCAAAATGAGAGGGCGACAAAGGCTGGAATAAGGGGTGGCGACGGCCGGATAATTAAGGGGCGACGGCGACAAGGAAGAATTTTGCTTTTTCAGACTTTTTCGCAATATTTTTCGCCACAAATGAAGCATTTGAAAAGAGAGTGAAGTATTTAAACTTTTTTCAGAGGTTTTGGATGGTATGAGGCAGTTTTGGACGGAGAGGAAGGAAGAAAACGGAGAGAGGCGCCGAAAAAAATGGAGGAAACCGATATGAAATCGTGTTTATACATACCAGTTTTTGTGACGACAATATGTCGTCGCAAAAAAATATTAAATTGTCGTCGCAATTGTAAGAAAAAGGACATCGTTCTTCTTCACTTCATTAATATTTCAGAGAATATTCTTGACGAATATTCCCTTTTTTTTTGCGACGACAATGTTAAAATGTTGTCGCTAATACTTTTCAGGAAACGGCCAAAGTTTCCCACTTTTTTTCTGGGAAAATTAAATCCCGCAGTTATTTGCGACGACACTATTAAGAAAGTCGTCGCAAAAAATATTGGTTCTTGATAGAATTTTTTAAAACTATTTTTTGTGACGACACGTGTAGTCGCAAAAACAATCGTTCTGGACAGAATTTTCTGGAAGCATTTTCTACGACACTTTTCAACATGACGTCTCAAAAAATAAAAAAATATCTAGAACCTATTCGCGGGAAATCGCCAAATTTTCTGCCTCTTTTTTTCCACGTAACTGCCAGCTGTACTGTTAAATATTAGCGATGACATGTCGTCGTAAATAATGGACAAACTGGAGCTAAAATTGTTTGCGCCAGATTGGTTTTAGCGTCAATGGATATTAGCGACAACATATCGTCGTTAATAAGTTGTCAAATCACTGAGCTCTTCATAATTGGGTTACGGGTACAGTTCCTGAGGAATGTGAAATATGTTCATCTAAGATAGCGTTAGTCTAACTCCCTTCCTGTATCCTCACTGTTGTCTAAGGACCTATGCCACTATCTCCTCTTGAGTCGAAGATGCAGAGGATGAACCCTCGTCCATCTCAATAGTTGCCTGCGTGGATAGATTGTACCGACGCTCCATCTCTAGCTAAACATACATTAAAAAAAGACAATATGTATCAATAAATTGTTGTAGATACAACTTATATAAAAGCATGAGATATGGTTCTTTAACTTACAAATTCGGCCCCAGCCTGTTTACTAGCCCATTTGTGCCCCTCATGGTAGTGCGTATGTCAGAAGTTTTCTATGATATCTCTCCCATGGACATAAAGATGAATTTCAAAATTATTAAAAATGAAATGTGAATATTTAATTAAATAAGTAAAACACCATATGCAAACTTACATGCTTGTGTCTGTGCCGGATGAATGATGCCGATCCTTGATAATTGGCTCCCTTTGATTGTTTCCTATTCACTGAGTTGGTTGTCGACTTTTTCTTTAATATAAATGTTAGAAAAATGGCTTGTTAAGCCATTTTAAAGGCCCATTTTGAGGCCCATATTTTGATGAGGCTCAATAGGTTTTTGGGACGGGTCTCGATGGATTTACGTTCTCCATCGTGAGGAGATCAAAATCGAGTATACATACACTCAAAATGGATTTTGGGTGAATGGGAAAATATAGATGAAAAATTGCAAAAAATCCCACATTGGCTAGGAGTGAAGCCAATGTGGTGTTTTTAAGTGATTGTACTTTGAAGCTAGGTAAGCATTTATACTAGAGAGACTCTCTCATGCACAGGGGGGCAGGGAGGGTGCGAATCCCGGTTGGGGCCTAATGTGTGCGCTTGCAACTTGCGGACACGAATGCCGGACCAGAAAACCTGCTCTGTGTGAGGTACATTTTGCAATTTTTTTTACTGCTGCATTTGTGGCTGTTTAAGTCTGCATTAGTGAAGGGTTTGGAAACTGCAGCAATAACCATTGATTTATGGACATTAAACCTCTGAATTTAGACATGTTTAGGAGCAGATTCATCTGGAAATTTCAGAGGTATTAACCTCATAATTGAAGCTCCATCAAACCGTGAATAAATTACTTTTATTCACCTTCATTACAGCCTTGTAACATCCCTCACGGGCAGGCTATATAAAGGGACCTCCCCAGCCTTGAAAAAACACACCTCCATAGAGCATTCTCATCTCTTTCTCTCATTTCTTGTGCTTTCCGAAATTCCTTGTGTAGTTCTTGTTGTTCCGGTTTTGGTGATAGAGGAAAGTTTTAGTTCTTGTTCGCCGGACGGTTTCGATAGTGCATCGAGCTACCGTCGTTATCGTTGTATCCTGGGAGATGGACGTCCTACGTTGCCGCAAGCATTCACCGGAGGGGACGAATCTGTTTTAAGGAAAATGTGGTTCACGTGTCTCGACATCCTTGCAACTTTCATTTCTGAGTTTCGGTAAAAAGGTTGAATTACAATTGTATGAATTTCGGTTTTGTTCTTCCTTACCTTATTCCCCTTTTTGTATTATCCTCTATTTCGGCTAACAATAAAAAGATACAAATATTTAAGTTAACAATTTTAAATTTAGCAATGTTATATATAAAGTAAGATAGAGAGAAAATAAATGACACAAAAATACTAAAAAGGCCTAAGAAACAAATTGTTAACAACACTTATCCCAGTCTTCATTAGTGTTGACAGTCTAGGGACGAGAGTGACTGGCAAGCTCATAGTTGTGCGCACCACCAATCTCCTTGAAATGGTCATAGAGATCATTTTTCCATTCTCTGAAGCGTTTCTTTGCCTTTCGCTCAATAAACTGTAGGTGCTCAGGGTCAGCGGGTATGTTGAACCACATCAGCAATTTAGGACCGATTTTCTATCGGCATTTCTTATCAACCGCAAACCAGCTGTGAAGGTACAGAGGGATGACAACCCTCACGTGAATCCCAGCAGTCGTCTCAGAGA
The DNA here is from genome assembly GCF_000414095.1 of Morus notabilis. Classification (NCBI taxonomy): domain Eukaryota; kingdom Viridiplantae; phylum Streptophyta; class Magnoliopsida; order Rosales; family Moraceae; genus Morus; species Morus notabilis. Next base: position 411,092 of record NW_010366405.1, on the reverse strand, counting down.
AAGTGCCGTTACACCCTAGAGCCTTCCATGTCTTACCATTCTTATCGACTTGGACGGTAAGCTTCGCCTCTTTCGTGACCACATTTTGAATATCAATCCCACAAGTTTTCCCTCGTTTACCTTGACCTCGACAGCACCGAGCAATTTTCAATAACAAGAAAAACATTATAAAATTACAATAATTACATAAAATATGATAATGATAGAGTAAGAATTTTATACCTAAGCAGGTAGCTACACCTCTTGTATTCATGTCTATGTCCTGAAATATTAAGAAGAAGAAAAAAAATTTGAACATAACTAAAAACAAATTTGGATTGAAAAATATGGACAAATATTTTTCAATGGTAAGCTTTATACAATAGTTTTATTCATCGTCACTGCTAATTTCAATACTAGCATTAGTTAGTTCGGTGTCATCCTCAGCTTCTTCTTCATCTAAGACAGCTTCTGCTTCATATTCTTCTAGTGTGTCATCAATGACATCATCATCATCAATGAAATCCAATTCTTTTGTTGACTTGTCAATTGATATGGCTTCCACATTTTGAACAACTTCGGCGTCGACATTGCGTTGGTTAAAGGTCAGCCTGTCAAACCCCGGAATCTCCAGATTCAAGTTAAAGTTGGCTGAGTTGTTATCTTGCATGGCTGCAACATCGTTCACGACTTCAACCGGGAGATCCCAAATATATCGATGACAAAAGTGTCCAACAACTCTCCAGCTATTACCATTGAACAAGTGGGAAGACTTGCTGTGCCTGAGTTGTCAAGATGAAGGGTCATTTTCTATTTGCTTAAAAAAACCATAAATTTTTGTGTTAACTTGCCGGGCCCCAAATTTCTTGAAAGATCGAGGGCAATTTGTTGATATAAACTCGGTTTGGGCTACAAAACAATATATGTCTGTAAGTATGATTGTGCGTTATTCTGGAAGGAGAATGCTGATCTATAAGTTTTTCCAGTATGTAACACCAGTCGTTGGAAGAGTAAAAAAATAAAAGGTAGAAAAGTACCTCAAAAAGTTTTACGATATTTTACTTTGAAGGATTGATTGAGGCGTCTGTATAGCTCGCATCACATTGCAAAGGAAATGACGTGGCACATGCGGGGGCATTTGAAGGATCCAGACTTAGTGCGTCATCCAGTTGATGGTAGGGAGTGGAGAGATTTAGATATGAAGTATCCTGAATTCGCTCGTGAACCAGGAAACGTTCGATTGGGTTTAGCTACTGATGGTTTTAATCCTTTCGGAAGCGTGAGCTTATCATATAGTATGTGGCCGGTGGTTCTTATCGTAGAAAGTGCCAATGATGTTGTAGACATTCGTAGTGACGACGAATTGAACCAAAGTAGTTACCACGAATTCATGAATTTTTTATAAAATTTTTAAGAAATTTTGTACCAAATAAAGTAACAAATAAATTTTTTTTACGCTATAACACATGCTCTTAAAACGCTGTAACATGCGCCAGCTCTGGCCCAATAGCTACATACGCCATCTCTGCAGGAGGACCACAGCCTCCACCTGATCCGACGAGACTCCCGGCACATTGTCAGTCAGGTATTATACGCTATAACACATGCTCTTAAAACTTGTTACTTGTCGAACTCTCTATAATCAAATTTCGTTATTTTTATTTTCCTACAGTTCCGGAGCTGACATCTCGACATCGGTATGGTCGAGGAGTAGCTATAGGTCGAGATATAGCAGAGAAAGTACACAAAGATGGGAAGTTCGATGTTACATTTGACAAGACAGGTTCGTGAAAGGCGATTGGCGAAAGCACCAAATATTTTGATAGTGTTGTCGGCTTGAATACAGGAGATATATGTGACCCACATTACAACGCCTGAAAAGACGTGCCTAGGGAGCACAAAAGAAGGATTCAAAATTGCATGCTGGTATTTATTTGAAACAAAATTTGTTCTAAACATTTTTAATTGTGGATACAATAAATAAGATTCATGTGTTGATTTTTTAATGTATTTCAGGATTGGTTTAACCTCGACTATGACCACGACAATGAGTAGTTGACGTAAAGCTAGTAAATGTTACAAGGACTAGAAGACTACCTTGCACAGACACTTCCCGAAGATGGGAGGGGCAGAAAATGACGATTTTGTCAAGTAAAATCCTCCTAAAAACTTAAGGAGCAAAGAGCAATGGAGACCTTACTGTGATCGTTTTACGTCCCCTGCTTTTCAGATTCAATTTCATTATATTTTTTTACTTTTTATTAATTGGTTTATTTAATTATTAAGTATGTTACTAATTCATCTATGATTATTGCTAGAAAAAATTTACTACAAATCAATAAAACCATGGCAGTCAGAAGTGGACTAGCTTCCATGGTAGAAAGTCATACTCCCAGCATCGTTTCGATAAGGTAATACTAATTTACATACTTGTTAAGTTTTTGTCACTTTGGCTTAATAATTATTCTAACACGTTCAACTTGATTAGGCAAATCCCAAGACCCACGTGCCAAGATCATTAATTGACAATTGGGGTGACATGCACTGTCATGGGCAGAATTTTATCAATCTGGATGCGGAACATGTATTTTTACGTAAATTTTAAACTTATTTCTTTTTTCATATTTAACATAACATATTTTAAAATTTTTTCATTTACCTTTGTAGGCTCGAATGGAGGTGGAAAAAAACCACGTAGATGACACAGTCTACTGGGGAAGGTTCATCCACGGCCGTCAATGAGGAGGGGATTATATCCCAAGTCTTGAGAAAGCGCAGAGGACACACTAAGGAAGTGAGACCGACACTGGCATGGAAGAATCGTTCAAGCGCTTCCACCTCATCATCTACTTCGCAATCGTACGGGTCGTCTTTGGTTAATTTGCCCCAGCATGTCCAAAACTGGCTGAACAACTATTACATCGAGCAACGTAACATGTTCGACAACTAGCAGATCATGATAGACGTCATGCGCTCGATAAATCCCAACATAAACTTCTTGCCAGTTAACCGCCCCCAACTGTTGGTTCCTCCGCCGGCTGAGCGAAACTAAGAAGACGAGGATGAGGGCGAAGATGCTGCTAATTTAGGAGATTAAATTATTTGTTTGTATTTTTTTATTATCAATACTTTTTAGTATTTCTTAATTAATTTAATTTTTAAGACTTATTTTATTATTGTGTTGACTATTTTATAGCAATTATTTTATTTTATTTTATTATAAATTTTCTTCTAATTTTTATCTTTATTAATTAATATTATTAAGAAAGTACAAAAAAATATACTATTTATGACGACATTTTTTAAGGCGTTGTAGCAAATAGATCACATTACTAGCAACGACAGAGTCGTTGCAAAAGGTTTTAAAAATTTTGCGACGACAACATGTCGTCGCAAATACTTTACGACACGTCATCATTAACGACATATTCGACGGAACATTCATGATGACTTATTCGCGACGACTGTCGTCACTACTATATTTGCGACGACAACTCAAAAAATTATCGTTGCAAATATATCATTTGCGTCTAAAATTTGGCGGTGACTAATTTGTGATGTCACATCGTCAAAAATTCAGTATTTACGACGACATAATACCTATTTGCGATGACATTAAGTCACCGCAAATGAACTCTTTTGTTGTAGTGGCATTTCTTGTATTTTCACATCCCTACATTTTTAGATGTAAAAAAGCCTATATTTCTTCTAAAACTTAGTTGTACTTATTAATCACTCTCCTGATTGATGAGTTTCGGAAAAAAAAAAAAATTAGTAGAGCACATATAAAAGGAAAGCAAAAATTATAAAGGGAAAATTAGACAGTTAATTTTAATGAGATACATATAAAAATATTATTTGAGAAGGTGTAGAATAGGAGAAATTGAGTTTGACATGGTTTCATAAAAAGAAGTTGAGGTAGGGACATATATGAGGAAATAATTATTTTATAAGTACAATGAGGAAAAAAATATTTATGAGAATCACAATTGAACAAAGAAGGGCAAAATTGATAAGAATAGCAAAAAGAGGGAGAGAGAAAAAAAACGGCCAAAAAAATTATTTGGCCAAGACTGCAATAAGGGACAAAATATTTATGAGGCTCACATTTGAAAGAATGAAAAAAAAAGAATGTATTGCATAAAAATGATAAGATTAAATTAAGGTGAGAGAAAAACAAAAATTAGGGACTAAAAAAGTAAAATAAAAAGGGTAGGAGGTCCTGAAAAAAAAGCAAAAAAAAAAAGGATGAAACGTTTCATCATCTTCCTCACATAGGCTAAACATTTTTTCTTGGCCGGATGAAACCACAGGAGGTGTCTTTTGACTCTTTTATGTATGTAAGCATGGACGTAGCCAAACTTTTAATCTAATGAAGGCACAAATAAGCATGAAGTTTATAAACTAACAATATAAAATAAAGTAACTCTTTTCTAATACGTTTTCGTAATAAAATTTCACTAAGGTTCACATTATAATTATTCTCGACGAGTTCTCATCTTTTGGTATTGTTGCATTATAATTTCATTATCGATGCTATCAAAAATGTATTCCCAAGTTACGGAACAAAAGAAAAAGGATGAGGGAATTTTAGATTTATTTTAGATGGGGAACCAAATTTTTGCGTTTGTACACTTGTATTTTGCAATAGGGAATAAAGAAAATATAAAAAAAATGAATTGGTAAACACTCAATATCAGAAAAGTTCAGTTACAAGAATTTTCTAATATTACCTTTTGTATATAACTATTCGGTTACAATTTCTACGATGTAAATTGGGAATCAACTTATCAAATAGATGTCAATTAAAGTTAAAGCCCGATAGAGTAATCAAAAAAGGCTCAAAACTAAAAGACTATTAGAGGAAAGAAAAGATAGCTGCAAGTGGGGGCACAAATAACCGTAACAAAGTTCTAATCATAGAAAGTAATAGAGGAGTTGAATTTTTTTTTCTTACTCAGTGGGGGCCTGTGCCCCCGCTAGTCCCTCTGTAGCTTCTTGCGTGTATGTAAATATATATATATATATGTATATTTCTATATTTATATGGTCAACAAGTTTTCTTGGCTAACATTTATGCCGCCCAAATTAAAACGGAAATTCAGCTCCAATTCTAGCATTGGTTTATTTTCTTCTTTCTTTCCTCATGTTAATAAAGACAACTGTTAGGATGCTTAAAATTTTCAGCATGAACTAGATATCTTTTCTTATAGTGCTATGATGTAGTCTAATTATGATGTTTGAATTTTTTATCAATTTGATCGATGAATAATTTTTGCTAGTGGAGTTTTTTTCACAGTTCTTTATTCTACTAATTGGGTGGCCTCTAATTAGATGATTTGTTATTCATAATAAAACCAGAAGAAGATCTATGTTTTGAGATCATTGTGTTGAATGTCATGAATTGCTTATGAGAGAGGAATATACTCTCATGATTTGTGTATTCACTATATAAAAATCTATGGAACTTAATGAATTTTTTATTGTTAAAATTTACTTAGGAATATCTTAAGAGAGTGCATTAAATAAATAATATAATTAAGGATATTCGACAACCAAGTAGGAAAATAATTTGAGAGTGATGAAATAAGTAATTCAAAGTGAATTAGTTATGATGAAATTGAAAACTCTTAAGTGTCAACAATCGATTTGCTCCTATTTGCTTTTGCATTCTATTTAATTTTAGATGTCTTGTTTTAATTTTCATCACCATCATCCTTGTTTCGATTTATTCTTATAACCTTAGAGTTAACATTATTTCAGTAGCTAATAGCGTTCAATCCTCGTGGGACAATACTCTTTGAAGGACAATATGTACTCCTACTCTCCATTATACTACTTGATAAAGATAGCGTGCGCTTGCATTCGTAAATTTTTGTAACAGTAAAGTCATTATACAACATTTCAATGCAAAAAACCAATCGAATACAATAGTAGTATTTAATAGCAATTTATCTTAACTCAATATTTGTTGTAGTTATTAGCTCTCCTTAGAAAAGTTTGTACCTCACTAGTTCTAATTGTAAAGATTTTACGTAGTTCATGGGTAAAATGATCCCTTTTAAAAAATAGGCAATTGAAATGACAGAAATACTTGTTTGTGTGTGTGTGTGTTTTGTAGGTGATATATATCAGACAACATGGGTGCTGAGAAAAATGCGAGAAATATGTATAAAATGGGATACGATTTGTTTATCAAAGCTATTTTATTAAGTCTTCTCCTTATTACATAACGTATATTTTATAGACTGACAAACTTACATTTATAGTGTTTGTCTAGCTGTAATTTTGACGGCGATTATGTGAAATGAAACATAGTATAGCTGTGAGTATATTAGTACTGTATGATGTATATGGAGAAGAGGGTGATATTCCGCGAAGGATATAGAGTTACGCGGAGATCGTAGCATTGAGAGTAACTGCTCTGAAAGTTCCGGTAACAAACGCTCTAAGGAAAGGAATTAGTGGCAATATATTACTTATAGGCGCAGCGAGGACTTGAGTAGAATTGACGGTGGGGCAACCGCCAAGAGGCGTAGTGACATTAGCAACAATTACGATGCAATTAGTTGCATTGACGAGCGTGGCATTGGAACGGTCAACGGTGATGAAGAAACCTCCTAAAAGATTGATGCGCGCGGCAGGAGCAACACGAGTGCCATTGCACAACAAGGTCGCGTTCAGGTTCAAGGTCGGGTTGATAGGGAGTATCGGAATGTACGACTCCAGAAACGGTGGCTCCGAGGAGAGGCTGGCAATTGGCCACTGAAGTTGTGGCGACAAGAAAGAAGGCAATGAGGAGCAGTGAGTTAGGATATGCCATGAGGATGGATGGAGAGAGTACTCAAGGGTTTAAGATGGGAAGAATTAGGTTATGATATGATAGGAAGGTTGATTTTCTGTGTGGAAGTATATGCTCCAAGACCATCTCTATTTATAGGAGTTCAAAAGATTCCTTCATTAAATAATTATTGGTTGGCATATTTTACAAAACGGTTTAATGAAACGAAACTTTTTTTTTGTTCTTTTTGGCGAAAATTTGAACTATATTTTCTGTAACAAAGAGAAAAAAAAAAGAAAGAAAGAAATTAGTATCATGCAATTTTCCAAATATGATAGTCTTTCTCATCCCATGGTCGTTGTCCATTAGAGTACGTGGAGAGAAATTTTAAAATCTGAATTGCATGTAATAATATTATTTGCATGCGATAATAGGGAATATATCTATGTTGTGTTTCTCTTGCCGCACAAAATCTACCTCTTACATTAGTTTCTATCGATTTATTTCAATTCACACTAGTATTACAATTCCGTACAACCTTAGAAATATTATAATATATACATATAGATATATATTTTATGTTCAATGATACAATAACTTTTGTACTAGCTATTCTCACCAAATTTTACACTAATGATAAATTTTATGTGATTAAAAAACTTGAAATCTAAAGAGTAACATATATTATATATATATATATATGTTCTTTTAAATTACAAGTATCATTCAAATATTTCAATTTCACACAAGGAATATTTTTTATTATTATCCTATATTTTGTTACACTCATCATGCCATTTACATTAGGCGTAGGCTCAGTTGTGAGTTGATATATTTTTTAACAACAATAAATATTTTTCTTTCTTCAAAACATTGGACTTTTGAACCATCAATGCACAATTACTTTTTTTTGGCATGGCCAGAGTCTATTTTTTTGTTGCATTTTCTTTTTAACGAACTAAAGTTCTTTTAAAGCTTATAACTTAACGTGGTCCAGTATCTCCTTCTGAAGGCCCACGGAGAAAATGGTGAATTTTTTTAATAAAAATGAGGAATTATCTGATTATGAGGGTATAAACGTAATTGTGCTTTCAATTCTCACTAAATAAGTGACACGTGGCAATCTCATTACTCATTATAATAGAATGATAAAACTTGTTAACGGAACAAAGTTCGCAGATAACTGATGTTACTTTTTAAAATTTAGAAAGTAAAATGTTACAAATGTCATATTTCGGGAAGAATTTTTGAAATTAATCTTTTTTTTAAATACTAAATATTTTTCATCTTCAAAACATTGGACTTTTGAACCATCCATGCACAATTACTTTTTTTTCTTATTTTATTTTTTTAGCATGGTCAGACTCTATTTTTTTGTTGCATTTTCTTTTTAACGAACTAAAGTTCTTTTAGAGCTTCTAACTAAACGTGGTATTACCTGCTTCTGAATGCCTTCTGGTCAATCGACCTTTTGAGATTGCGTTTGTATCTGGTTTTGTTTGGGTAAAAGCACCCTTCTGAATTTTGGGATAAACTTGATTATGGACTTTTTTTTTTTTGCTTTTGACGAAATCTTGATCATGAACAGAATGAAAAAGTTTTATTTGTTGTTAGTTTGCTTTTTTTTGTGATTGTCATTAAGAGTGTGTATTTACGCGTAAAAATTGTTAATCTTTGTGTTAAAAAACATTGAGAAAAAGTTAATCATCTAGCTTTATTTATTATTGATATGTTCTTCTGGAATGCATCAACTTTTAGTGTCTCTTTTGTAGGAAATGGTGGGAAATGGCATCACCCATTTGTGTATAGCTTAACTAATAATTTTATTGAAAGATTAAATTTGAGAATTTAAAGAGTTCCATGTCTAAAAAAAGCTAAGAAAGATCAGAAACCTCTTCTGATTTAACTTTAAGATTAAAATTTTCATATATATGTCCCAATGGGGATTTCTGTGGTTTTGTCCCTAGAAGGCTGACACGTTCCATCCGTTTGGGGCTAGGACGAAATGTTTCGTCCCCGTTTCTTTTTATACTTTCTTTTTTTATTGTCGTGTTTTTTTTTTTTCTTTTCTAATTCCTTGTATTTGCTTTTGGATCCCCTTCTTTTTTATTTGATTTTGTTCTTTTCTTTCTTTTAGTTTTTGGTCCTCCTTCCTTCTTTTCTTTTTTCTTTTTCTTCTTTTTCTTTTTTTTTTTTTTTTTTTTTTTTTTTTTTTTTTGCTTTTGCCTCTTTGAAACATCATTTTTATTTTTCCTCTCACTTTTGATTTAATCTTATCGTTTTCTGGTAACTATACATTCTTTTTCTTTACATTTTTTTCGCTCGTTTCCTTTTTGTTCTTTTGGATCCTACTTTCTTGTCTTTTTTTTTTTCTTTGCTTCTTTAGTCTCTTATTTCTGTTTTCTTACTTACCCTCATTTAATCTTATTATTTTTTCTCGTATATATTATTGCATATTTTCTTTTTTCTTTTTAAGATTCTCTACAACGTAGTCCTTTTTTGATGCACTTTTGTTAAATTGTTCTTTTTTTACCCTCATGTTCCTATTGCAATATAGTTTTTTAAAAGAGTTTCCATTTAAATTTTTTTACTGTGTAATCCTTATTATTTGAAAAGTTATACTTAACTAATAACTAACTAAGATCTCTATTATTAAAAAAACATAATTAATAACATAATAATCAAAATTTAATACAAGAGTGAACTTACAGAATTACCCCATATGCATAATACGTGGCCTCAACTAGTATTAGAAAAAAGCATGCCGTGACAATTGGACATTCTTAGGATACCTACTTTATTGCTTAATTGGATGATTAATTGATAATAAATACAAGATAAAGTTAACAAGTTTTCTTGGCCGACATTTAAAATTGACACAAATCTAACAAGTTTTTGTTAATTCAACGAGTAAATAAACATTAATGCTTCATATCTCATAATAGCCAACTCCGCCTTATTGTCAATGTCATAAAAGGACATGATCTTCTCGTCTAGAGTACCACGTTCAACATAATAGGATTCTTTAATCTGTATGTGTGATAATCCAAATGCGTGAATAGCAGTTAAAACAATAATTTAGAAAACACGAGCAAAGAATATATATAATAAGCATACAAGTATAAATTCATTTTAGCAGTCTCTGCTTTATCAAAACATCTCAAAAATACCTTGTTTTTTTAATAATTAATATTAAATCGGTACTTTTATGTGTAATATATATATATATATATATATATTTAGTACGCTCAAGTTATTTTAAAGATGTAAAATGTCTTTCATATCCTTTAATTTGTTTTTAATAGAAAACGGGAATGAAACTCTAACGCCTAATCCAAACCCACTCTAACAAAATCTCTTTGTGCTACTAGACCAAGAAGTCCCAGGCAATTTATTACTCCAATATTAAGTTTAAATATAAAATATTTTTTCAATATGTCGAAATTTTTTTGTTTTGTAAAATATCTTTTATACCTTTAATTTATTACTCCAATATTAAGTTTTAAATACAAAATATTTTTTCAATATGTCGAAATTGTTTTTGTTTTTTGTTTTTGTTTTTAGATTTAAATTTCTCCATTGCCTTTTAAAACGTTATGAAACATCAGCTGTTTAGAAGCTTATGAGGAAAACCACTTCAGCCCCACATAGCATGAAGATTCCATTTTCTCAAAAAAAAAAAGAAAAAAAAAAGAAAAAAAAAAGGAAACACCAAGTTCTTTCAGTGTGGTTGGCCATAAATATTCTGCTGAGACCGAACTTATCACAATGTTGGTTGAAAATGTCGTTTTGGCACTAATTAGATTAAAATTCAGCAACCGAATAGTGGATTGCCAATAACAATCTGTTTAGTTAGATAATTATCAAGTGCATGAGAAACGTAGAAAGACTTGGATAGACTTCAGAATTTTCTCCTATTAGTTTTATAAAATACTAATTTTTTGACTATAAGCGTATCCTTTTGTGGGTTAAAAGACAAGTCTTCCGTTGGGGATAATGACTCTGATATACTAATCGATGATGATGAAGAAGACTTAGTTGAAGAAGATATCGACGATTCTGCGGATGATAGTGGCATAAATGAAGAGGACAACAATCAAGACATTAACAGTGACAATAAATAGAAATTTTGTACTGCAATTATTCTTTTATTAATTATAATTATTTATATAACATAAGATCTATGTAAATAAGATAATAACGTTTATGATGACTTCTTAACAGGCAATCATGTCTGGCCCAGTTGCTACATGTGCTGGCTCTTTAGGGGGAGCGCAGCCTCCACCTGGTCCTTATAGGTTATCATCACACTGTGAGTCAGGTATGTTAGAATATAATTATAAATTTGTTAAATTAATTACGTCACTAAGGGTCATGAAATCGCAACCAGAGTGGCAAAGGAAGGAAAGATTACCCCTATGTTTGACGAACGTGGAGGTACTTGGAAGGAAGTTGGAAACTATGGCACCTGGTTCGATAGTGCTGTTGGAATCCATGTTAGGGATGTCTGTGAGCCTTTCCACGATGCCTGGAAAGACGTAGACATCCAGCATAAGAGAGAGATTCAGCAGCGCCTATTGGTATAAATTATTAAACTTTATTATTTTTTAATTTAATTTAAATTTTAATATAATAAAATCATTTAACATGTTTATATTGTATTACAGAAATGGTTTAACCTCGATTATGACTGCGACGATGGTATACTTAGGTCTGTGGTCGACTGGGAGGCTGCAAAATGTTATAAGGATTGTAAAAGCAACCTCCATGACAATTTCAAAGATCTTGGTGGTTCACAAAATGAGAGTGCAGTTAGGGCCCATCCTCCTACAAATCTCAGGAATCCAGCTCATTGGGATCGTTGCTGCGATAGATTCATGTCCGACAAGTTTCAGGTAATTTAATCTATTTTATATGTTATTTTTATAAAATATATAATAAAGGTTAATTTTACTAACACTGAATGTAATCATAAATAGAAAAAGTTAGGGATCAATAAACTTAATCGTAGCAACCAAAAGTGGTCGAGTTTTCATGGTCGGCTGTCGTACTCCCAACATCACGATAAGAAAGTAAGTATTTGCTAATAATTTATTCCATATAAATGTTAATTTGATAATCAATTACACTATATTCATATAAATTTAAACTACTATACAGTCTACCATAGGGACTCAACAGTCAATGTTCGTCATCGATAACTGGGGGGATATGCATCGTCGTGGGGATACTTGGGTTAATCCCCAAGCTGAGCAGACTTTTATAAGTATACTCGTAATGTTTAATTATATTGTTTTATTTAAATCTCATTATGTATTTAATTATTTGTCTAATAATATTTGTAGCATCGGATGGAGGGAGAAAGAGAAGCGTAGATCTAGACGCAGTCTGCTGCTTCTGGATCCTCCGCGGCAGGAACAGTTAACGAGGAGGATATTATGGAGCAGTTTCTGGGCACTCGCAGAGGACACAAGATTGGAGTGGGTCGCACACTCCCATAAAAGGTTTATCGAGGGGATGCGTCGTCATCTGGCTCACGCTCGGCAAGATCTTCTACGTCACGTTTTGAACCACACATAGAAGAATACTTAGAACGGACATACCAGCAAAACCTTCAAATGTACAAGAGCCTCAGAATGATGTAGGATATCATGAGTCAAATGCACCCCAACATCACTTTCCCAGCAGTTACTCTTCCTGAGCCGTATGTCCGTCCAGATCATCCCCCTCCGAATCTTTCTGATGATAACAACAATAATTCTAGTGATACTGCTAATTTAGGAGATTAAAATTTTATTAATATAATAATTTGTACTTCGCACATTTCTACGATAATTATATTTTTATTTTATTAATTACTTTTTACCATAATAATTTTTATTTATATTTTTTATTATTTATTCTTTTTATTTAATTTTTATTTATATTTAATAAAATGAATTATAATTATTAGAATTATTAAAATGAGAAAAAATGAATTAAAAATTAAAATAGTATTTGTGACGACAAATATTGTCGGAAAAAATATATGCCACGTCAGCCACAACTGGGTATTTTACGACGAGTTAATTCGAAAAAATCGTCACAAATACGTTTGCCATGTCATCTTACGTTGTCGCAAAAAATATATGTCACGTCAGCCACAACAGGGTCTTTTGCGACGACAAAAGTCCAAAATTATCGTCGCAAATACTTTTTGTCATGTCATTTTAACGACGTACCGACGAAATAATTGTAGCGACTCATTTGCGACAATTGTCATCGCGAATATTATTGCGACGACAGGATGTGGTCGTAAAAATTTTTTTGCGACTATTCAACTGTAGCGACAGGTTTACGACAACAAGTGGTCGCTAAATCCTTATTTGTGACGACTTTTGATTTTTTGCAACGACTTTTTGTCGTCGCTAATAACCTTTTTTCTTGTAGTGAAAATATTGAAAAGTAATTCTAAAACAAATTAACTTAAAGAGTATAAAGGATATTTTATGTCAAAAAAAGACTTTAGAATAATATTTTAATATTATTGAAAAGATATGATATATTGGACATTTTACCTCTATATTATATTACATGTATGGAAGTTTGTATATTAATAGATAAGAAATTGTTGCGGAAAAACATACCCTATAGATACGCCGTCGAAAAAAATAAATTGAAATAAAAATAATAGAAAAATAGAGAAGATAAAGATTTAGGTGGTTCGAAAAATTTTCTACGTCTACAGAAGAGGAGAAAGATTTCACTAAGAGCTTCAAAATTATACACTCAAAAAACTTTTTCTCTCTGCCCAAAATCCCTTACACCCTTGCCTATCTCTCTCCTCACTTTTCCCTCTCTCTTAAAAGGAAGCACTTTGTCTCTACTCCTTTCTCTGAGCACAAATATAAAGGCTTACACAAAACACTTATTTATAGACTACTAATAAACTATAAAATATCCTTGCCCAAAAACTGAATAAATAACTTTCCCAAAAACACAAAATAGTAATTTTTCCAAAACCAATTTGAGTCACTTATCTAATAATCTCCACCGTGACTCAAATTCTCTCAACTCGTGCAATTGAGTATCCAATCTCGACAGTCGTTATAGGACTTACGATGCAAACTTTACAACAATAAACATGTGTCAAATTCAAACTCTCATCAAACTTGACACGAGGAACTATCTTCTTTTTCTTCAAAGCATCTTCACTGCCACAAGTCTTTACCATCTTGCCTTTATTGCCTTCAACTGTTATCAACATATTGTTGCACACTTTTACTCCTGCAACTTCTTTCATAACAGAAGAAGACTTTTCTTGACATAGTTCCTCCTCCGTACTCCACCTACAACTGTTGTCCCAATAAGCTTATACAAGTTTTTCACTTTTTCACCCTTCATGGCTACTAAATCATCTATCTTGACTTGAATAAAACCACCCTTCGCATAGTACTCACAACCCAAAGTGTCCAAAGTTCCAAAAGAAATCAAACTTTTCCTTAGATGAGGAACATGCCTAAAATTTGTCAATATTGTCACAACTCCATCAAACATCTTTACTTTCACAGTACTTATTCTGACAACTTTAGCACTAGAATCATTATCCATCAACAAAGTACCGGCATCACAGGGCTTATAAAAGTCAAACTACTCTTTATGTGGACACATATAAAACAAACATCCAGAATCCAAGATCCAAGAGAGAAATATTTTTACCAGTAATAACAGAATATATAAACATCATCTTTACTATCATACATATCACCAACAATATTTGCAGAATCTGAAGTCTCTTGCAGTGGGTTTTCTTGCTTTCTTCTATCTTCCAGATGCTTTGTCAGTTCTACACAGTTTCTCCTAATATATCGCTTCTTATAACAATAATAGCACTCAATATCCTTCCTTGGGTGGGAATGAAAACGATCACCTCTTTTATGATAAGATCTCTCCCGTGACTTGTTCCTACCCACATTCGAATCTTATTGTGCCACTAAAACTTGTTCCATATGAGATGTAACACTAGTCTTTTTCATATTTGCAGTCTCTACCAAAGCATTCGACACCATATCTACAGTTAACGTCATCTTTCCAAGTAAAAGTGTAGTTTCCAAAGTCTCATATGATTTGAGTAGCGAGGCCAACAAAATTACCCTTTGTCATCATCTTCAATTTTGACTTCTACACTTAACAATTGAGTTATGTACTTATTACAATTATTTATATGATCCCTAACATCAGTTTCCTCACCCATCTTCAACTCATACAATTACTTCTTCAAATATAATCTATTTGTTAGGGATTTTAACGTATAAAGTTTTTTAAATTTTTTCATAACTCAGAAGTCAATGTTTCATTCATAACACTATATTTCAATTTATGAGCCAAACTTAAACGAATAGTGCTTACCGCTCCTACTTCTAATTCTTCCCAATCTTTATCTTTCATATTTTCAGGCTTCTTTCATTGTAGCGAAATACCTGGTGATGTAAATTGTGGAATACCCTCCCACAGGAGGACTCAAAGGATGAGATGTTTAGCACTGAAAGTCCATCTTCCTCCGAATTATTTAATATTTCAGATAATGTGTAATTTTTGTCGACCTTAAATGTTGAAATTTGAAACGCAACGTCTTTATTATTAAGTTGACTAGCTGAAAAGAAGATAATGAAGTTTGAGATATGCTTTTTATTTGGTTATTAATTTCTTGGCCAACTTGGAGCTGCCTTGAATTACGTATTATTAAAAGCTCTACCCTCTTTCGAATCAGTCCCTCAACTTCTTGTTGTAGTTCTGGTATGTGTTTTACCACGCGTGAAACTGTAGCTGGAATGCTCAACTTTTTCTGCAATAAATAACAGTAAAAATATTAAAGAATGCATGCTAATTCTTAATCATAGTATTATACTATGAGTGAATGATTATGGGTATAATATAGCGGTAATTCCGCATGTGACTCCACCATAATTTGAAGAATTCGAATACCTTATCCCAAGTTCAGAAAAGACTATAATACTATTGAAAATTTATTATACTATTAACAGGTACGGATCCAAAGGGAATGCGGCTGTGGGGGCACATACTCTTACTGGATTTTCTATTTCATTTTACTCTCATGTAACATTTCTCTTGGTGCCCCCTCGACAGTTTTAAGTTTTTAACTCTTCTCTAATTCACATTGCATAAAAGTCCGGTCAAACACTCTTTTTTATAAAATTTCAAATATTTGTCAAAAGCTCAACAAAAATTCAGTCCTCTTGTACTCTCTCTATATATATACCAATTACCTTCATATAGTCATCAGTCTCTTCCAAAACGCCAATCCTGTCTAAGCATTATTATTTAAAAATGAACTATTCTTGTTAGGAGGTTAATGATTATGTTTGTTTTTTTTTTTGTTAGACTTATACTTTTTGTTTTCTTGTTAGATTTATACTTGTTGGGATCTTGTTTAGATGATTGGTATTTTCCGGATTTGATGTTCGCATTATTTTGAGCATTATTTGTGATTGATCTAATTGGAGATTTTATGGCGATTGGTTTTGTCCTTTTAGAAAGGTTTTGGTTATTTAGAAACTGTTTAAAGTCATTCATTTTAATATGATTTGGTGAAGGCTAACTTTAGTCATTTTTAGTAAGTTGAAATCTGATGGAAATTAAATTGGCAGCTGGAGATATTCACTTTGGTGGTTTGGAAGGTTTGTGCTGATATGGAAACTTTACAAAGTTCTTTATTTTGAAAGTCAACTTTTAGTTCAAATTTAGTTAATTGGTGATTGATAATGTGATATTGCAGTTGGCCTATTCTCATATGCTTTTTAAGAATACGTCCAAGTTCATATGACAACTATGGGAAGATTTTAAGAATTAATATGACTCATTATAAGTTTGTTTTTTGACAAAAATTTTCACAGCTTTGTTTGCAGTGATTGTTGCAACAAACATTACAATAGATTAAAGTGCAAAAAAATAGTTTTGAAGATCTTATTAACTGTACTTTTTCATCTATTTAAAAAAAATCTCATTCTTATTTTTTGTATGCCTTGTAATCAATTTTTTTGGGTTTCAGATATAAGGTTGAGCGTTTGTAATTTTTATAATTTTTCGTAAGAAGGGTTTGAGAGTTTTTCAGAAGAGAAATTAAATTGCAGAGATTTTAACATTGTAAGTCGAGAGAATATTGCTGATCAAGTCCATTAGAAAATTACGGTTCATTGGCGTCTTGTTTTGTGAGGGATCAGTCTTGAGGAGTTTAAGTCCTTGTTGAGTTGTAAATTGAGTTTTAGGTAAGCAGAAGTTTTTTTATTTTTATTTTAGTGTATAATTTTTTGTTTTATTAGTACCCCTACTGAGAGTATTTTCTGGCCCATCACTGACTATTAATATCAACATTAATGAGGCATCTAATTGTTCTCTATAACGCAACAAATTAATCAAACAAGACACCTCTTTATCAATAGCCATACTATTCGAGCTAGTAATTTAATGGTTAGAGGGAATAAATGACTATTAAGAACTCTTATAATTACTCTAATAATTTCAACTCTTAACAAAAGTTATTTTCTTTCTTTTCTTTTTTCCTTTCCGTCGTGAATGAAGTCATATAAGTTTAGATACCATTATGGCTGATTAATCTGAATAATCATCTTTTTCTGCGATCAGTTACAACATTCTTTTTAAGTTAATTTCTATATATTTTAAATCCCTTTTGCCTAATTCTCAAAAGATCACTAGCCCGGACGACATAATAAATCCTTTTACATAACCAGTGTTGATGGCTGAATTCCGTCAACAGAAATACGCCGAGTTACCTATTGGTATCCCGTTGGCTTGCCTGCTAGAAATTAACTATATATTTAAAATCAGGCTGTGAAGTGTTTTGCTGTATTTTTAGGAGCGTGAGTGTAATGCTTGAATGAGAGGACACACGAGATTTATAGTGGTTCACTCTGTTAATGAAGAGTTACATCCACTTGTGTATGATATATTTCTTTTGGACTTTTACAATTTACATGCATGTATATTCTCTCTATGATTCAATACTCGAGAAGTCCATCCCTTTCGTGTATGGGGCTTTGTCATTTTTATAGCTCAAGCTTCATTCGTGGGTGGTTTTCCTTCGTAGGTAAAAGTACTCAAGTGGCCTACCTTTCTAGGTCTAGACCGTAGCCCACTAATCACCTTTTGGACTGTTCCTCAGCCAATTGGTCTTCCATTACGGCTCTGTGGATTCCTGTAATCCTTCACTGCCCACTGTAGGGCGGTTTAGGGGATTGCAATTAATGCCCGTACTGCAGATGTCTCTCACCCCTAGACGCAACTTGTGATGTCAGGCTTCTTTCTGAAGAGTATTCCCCTCGTCGTCTGTGCTACGTAGACCTCATGTCCTTTCTGGCAGTCGACCCTTTCCAGACGGGGATTTTGTTGCCATAAGTTCGACAACACGACTGGTCGACGCCCTAAGTTGGGCCTTTCTTTGTAGCGTAGAGAGGAAGCAAGCTTTAGGCGTCGAGGGTTGTCACCTTTTGAGGGAAAGTAGGGCCACGTGTCACGCTATCGCCATTCCACATATCACCCATATTTTTCGACACAACAGCTGCCCCCCAGGTCGAGGGTTTCCTTTAGACAGCCTCGAGCTAGGTTTGAGTGTTTTTATGTGCCTCGGGTGTGGGAACCTAATCCCGAGCCTTCTTCTGTAATAATAGTCTTGACGTTTTGACTTTCTTCGAGGAACGTAACCGTCGCGTTGGTCATTTCACCAGGCTGACGTAAGGCTTTATTTTGGAAAGGCGAATACGATCCCTTAGATTGTGCCCCTTCATCTTTCCGCCTTTGTTTGTTGCCGTTAGATCTGGGCAAAATGCCCCTGCCGTTGGATTTTATGAACTTTATCTGATGGTCAGGGGTCCATGGCTCGTTTTTCTTTAAATACTCCTCGAACCGAAGCCATTTTTTCCAAAACTTCTTGAACTTCCGTTACTCTGCCTGAGTTTTTTCTTGTAGATTCCGACTTGCATCCCTTGCTCTTCTTGGCACCTCGTGAAGCTATCTCGGAACCCGACTTTGCCCATATTCTGATTCACCGGTAAGCTTGATGATTGCTCGTTCATATTGTTTAATAACTTTACTGGCTTTCCTATTGAACCATACGCATGTTAATATGTGAAATGTAGAGGATAGAGACTTTACCATATGCTTTGTTTGACCCACGTAGGATAGTTTTCCTAATTTCTGGCTGGTTGTGGTCTCTGACTCCTAGGTTCTAATGAACCTCGTTTGTTCATAAACACTCGTCATTACCATTTTTATATGAATGGTCGACGTTATGTTAAGAAGCGCTAGTGGTAATTGAGCAATCGTCGCTTTTGAATGGTCGTCGTTTACTCCTCCCTCTCAACTTAGGATTTTAACTTAGCTCCTTGTCTTTTTTACCACCAGAACAATGGCCTCAAACCCCACCCGTCGAGAGGATCCGTCTGTTGTAAGACCAGACTCCCCTTTCGTGGTGGCGATTTCATGGTCATCTTCCTCATCATATGGCAACTCAATATTGAGTGAAATAGAAGAATACATGGGCAAACTAAGCGAGGGTTTCAGCGACGAGTTTGACAGCGTCGACCGTATGATGGAGGAAGAAGTTAATAAGATTACTTTCATGGGAGGCAGCGTATGTGGTGTCGCCGCTTCAATGGTGGATGCCCCCTTGGCTGCTACGAGTGGAGACCCAAACAGGCCATTTTTCACGGTTGATGTCATGGCGTTGAGGGTCCGAAATAAAGATATTATTCGGGCTATTAAAGAAGGTTGGATCGACGGGAGGTGGTTTGAGTACCTCCTCCCGGATGTACATTTTAGGACCAGCATGCCTCCTACCGGGTATCTCCCCGTGTATACTCGGGCTGTTACGGCGGGGATGACCTTACCCGTTCATCCCTTCGATAAAGACTACTGCCATTTTTATGGTATCTCTTCTGCCCAATTGGTGCCAAATTTTTGGTATTGTTTTGCCGGCGCTTTGGTTTTTTGAAGCCAGCGGTTTGATATGGACCTATCGTTGGATGAATTTATATTTATGTACAGATTATGCCACGTCGCCAAGCCTAGGCTTGGTACGCTGATATGAGGTATTCCTTCGTCGTCACATGGGTGGAAACCCATATTTTTCATGATACGGGGGCCTTTTAATTTTCACCCCGACGATCGTATGCCCCGCCGAAGGAAAGTGCAAACATCGTTTGGGAATATGGGTGAGAATTTGACACTTCATTTATATCCCTTTCCTTCTCTTCTCTTTTTTTTTATGCTGACAGTTCTTTTACCCTGCAGTCAGCCACGATCGGTCGAAGCTCGCTGGGAACAGATTGGCGAGGGTTGGAAAGGCCTTTTTGTAATCGGAGAAGGCTCGCCATATTGACACCTCTTGACCGAGTCCAACCTTAGAGAGGCAGGGTTGATTCTTGACTTTCCAGACCCTTCTGATCTTCCTGCTATCCGTGAATATTTTCATCTAAGCGACAAAAGTAAACTCCTAGGCTCGACGCTTCCCTTAATCTTATTTGGCATTACATTATGTTGACTGCATTCTGACTGGTCATTTGTACAGAAATAGCTTATTTGAGGATTCAGCTCCCAGGCAACCAACAGCCTCCGCCCGGCCCGCAGCCTCAATCCAAAGGAAAAGAGAAAGCCAGCACTTCTTCCCCAGCGCCGAAGAAAAGGAAAACTGCGGAGGTTCCTTCAGGGTCAGGGGTGGAAGCTTCTGCGCCCAAAAAGGGGCGCAAAGAGAAGGTGCCGGTGACCGAGACTTGGACGCGGGTAGTTCTAATCCCCGACGTTGCTAGTATTCCTTCAGCGTCTAGGGAACGTGTGGTTATGCCAGGGGCAAAAATCATGGATTCCAACTTCCAAGTCCCGGATATTTTTGACGCCGAGATTAGGGCCATCCTGAAGCTTCCTCCCCGTTTGTCCCTCATCTTCCAGGCCTTGTACAAATCATTCCTTGAGCTGCACTGGATCTCCGCCACTCAGTCTTCTCTGGTGGATCGTCAGCGCATGCAAATTTCCTTCCAGATTCATGTAAGTTTCGACCGTGCTTTTTTCATTTTTAGATTCGTCCTTCGCATTTATGACTCCCAATTTCTCAGGGCCTAGTCCTTTCCATTCTCAATCTTATTGATCTAGTCAAGGTTGAGGAACGTGGCAAGGAGATGAACAGCCTGGAAGCTAAGCTTACCTCTCTTCTCGACGCTGCTAAGGAAAAGTGCTCGTCTGCCGTCGAGGAGAGGGACGTGGCTGTGGCTAAGCTAGCGAGTTGGGAAGGGGAACTGGCCAAGCTACCAAGTCTTGAAAATGAGTTGGCCAGTTTGAAGGCTGCGGTTGAAGATCTTACAAAACGGGCGGAAGCTTCTGAGAAGAAATCGGCCGAAGCTACTGAGGCCGTGAAGAAGTGCTTTGCCGAGGGAAAAACTGAAGGGAAGAAGGAAGCTGAAGCCGAGGCCTCAGCAATGCTCGACGCCAAGTGCGCGGAGATTATTGAGGAGTTCAAGGCTTCCCCGGAGCTCATTGACATTCACACTAAGGACTTTCAGTCTGCTGGATAGCAAATTGTCGATCTGATCAAACAAGAGTATCCTGAGTGGGATTTGAGCTTCCTTTATATTCCTCCTCCTCCTGCAGATGACGACACTTCTTCTCCACCTGGCGATGGTGATGACTCGGTGGCTAGCGATGATGCTTAGGGTTTTTCTTTCTTTTTTGTAATGTTATATGTTTATACATTTTATATAATATTGGAATTTCCTTTCGTTTTATTTGTCTTTGAAGATAGATTTCATAATTGTTCGTCACTTTCCTCACCCCTTAGGGTCGTCATCATAGGAAATTCTGTAAAATTTTCTAAGTGTTCGCCTCTCCTCCTTGGAAGAGACGATGTCAACTTTTACCCCTTGGTCATCATTTTTGGAAAATTTCGTAAAATTTTCTAAAGGTTTGCCTCTCCTCCTTGGAGAAGACGACGTCAACTTTTACCCCTAGAGGTCGTCGTTTTTAGAAAATTCCATAAAATTTTCTGAGGGTTCGCCTCTCCTCCTTGGAGGAGACGACGTTAACTTTTACCCCTTGGGGTTGTTGTCTTAGAAAATTCCGTAAAATTTTCTAAGTGTTTGCCTCTCCACCTTGGAGGAGACGACGTTAACTTTCACCCATTGGGGTCGTCGTCTTAGAAAATTCCGTAGATCCCCTATCGCTCCCATGTCTGTTTAATATACCTTGGTTTTTTAAGCAGACATGTTATTAAAGGGTAAATTCCTTTCTTATTTTTTAACAATATTTCTACAAACTCATCAATTTATTTAAATTGCTATAAACTCATCAATTTATTTAAATTGCCCAAAGATCTAATTAAGATGCGTAAGAATTACATACACTATTGGTAGTACAGCCTTAGTTGTTCTGCATTCCATGGATGTTGAATTCGTTTGCCAGTGAGGCTTTCCAAAATGTAAGTGCCAGGACGCAACACTTTTCTTATCCGGTAGGGTCCTTCCCAAGTTAGACCCAGAGGACTAGTATTTTTGGGTTTCGTACTCTGCGTCACCCTTTTCAATACTAGGTCTCCTAGGATGAACCTTCTTTGTTTAACTTTCTTGTTGTAATACCGTGCTGCTCTTTGCTGATAGGCGGCGAGGCGTAGTTGGGAGTCGAGTCTTTTCTCTTCTAACAGGTCGAGTTCTCCATTCATGGCTTCTGCATTACCATCGTCGTTGTAGGCAATAGTTCTTAGAGTCGGCGTCTCAATTTTGACGGGGAGTACCGCCTCGACGCCATATGCCATGGAGAAGGGTGTTTCTTCCGTGGTGGTTCGGCTTGTCGTTCTATATGCCCACAGGACCTTTGGAAGTTCTTCTGCCCATCTCCCCTTTAAGTCGTCGAGCCTCTTCTTTAAGGTATACTTCAATACTTTGTTAACAGCCTCGACTTGACCATTGGACTGTGGATGTATTGGCACCGAGAAATCCTTTCGGATGCCTAGGCTGTCGCAGAACCTGCGTGTTGAGGCATTATCAAATTGTCTTCCATTGTCATATACTATTAAGTGCGGGACCCCGAATCTGGATACGATGTTGTTCCACATGAAGTTGGTGCAAGCTGCTTCTGTGGTCGTAGTTAGAGCCTTTGCCTCTACCCATTTAGTATAGTAGTCTACTGCGACGATGGCGAACTTGAAGCCTCCCGGGGCGAGGTGTAAGGGCCCATTCAGGTCGACTCCCCATTTGGCAAAGGGCCATGTACTGAGAATAGGGGTTAGGTTTTCTGGGGGTGCTCTAGGGTTTGTGGCATATATTTGGCATTTATCACAGCGTCGAGCGTATTGGAACGCATCTTTTTTAAGCGTAGGCCAATAGTACCCTTGCCTCAAAACCTTAAGGGCTAAAGACTGCCCCAAGTATGATTCAAGCATACTCCTTCATGGATTTCCCAGAGGACCTTCTGGGCTTCGCTATCGTTTAGGCACTGCTGCAAAGGCATGGAATAGCCTCATCGGTAAAGCAAACTGTCATACAACAGGTACCTGGTGGCTCTATACCTGATTCGTCGGGCCTCATCCTTATCACTCGGCAGCTTTGCATTCGTTAGATATTGGATAAGTGGCGTCATCCAACTTTCGTCTATCTGGATGGTCAAGGCCTTAATTTTTTCCTCAATGGTCGGCTACTCCAGTTCTTCGATAGGAACGATCCCTAGTATGTCGGAATCCCTTGATGATGCTAGCTTTGCCAAGGCGTCAGCGTTGGTGTTCTCAGCTCGTGGTATTTGAAGTATTTCATAACTTTTGAACTTGACGAGCTCTTCCTTCACCTTTCTCAAGTACACACCCATTTTTTCGCCACGCGCTTGGTATTCCTCATTTACTTGTCCAACGACCAGTTAAGAGTCGCTAAAGATGCCGAGCCTCTCGACTTTCAAGTGATTCGCCAATCGTAGTCCTGCAATCAGCGCCTCGTACTTGGCTTCATTATTCGACGCCTTGAATCTAAATCGTACTGCCGAAGTAATCTTGTGGCCTTCCGGGCTGATCAACAGGACGTCGGCTCCTGACCCGTTTTCGTTCGACGCTCCATCCACGTAGAGCCTCCACTTCGTCATCTCGACTTTTTCGCGTGTGGCGGGAGTCGATCTATGAGAGAACTCAGCCAGGAAATTAGCCAGCGCCTGCCCCTTGATTGCTACTTTCGGTACATACTTAATGTCAAACTAGCTTAACTCCACCGACCATTTGAGAAGTCGACCAGAAGTTTCGGGCTTCTGCAACGCCTGTCTTAACGGGTGGTTTGTAAGAACCCGTATTGTGTGGGAATGAAAGTAATGCCGAAGCTTCCTTGAGGCTACCATCAAGGTGAGGGCTAGTTGTTCCATTTAAGTGTACCTTGACTCGGCGTCGAGGAGTCTTTTGCTTACATAGTAGACCGGCAGCTGAACCCTTTCTTCCTCTCTTATTAGCACGGAGCTCACGGCGTGTTGTGACACAAAGAGGTATAGGCTCAACTCCTCGTCGGTGATGGGTTTTGACAGGATCGGCGGCCTGCCTAGGTGCTCCTTCAATTTTTGGAAGGCCTTTTCACATTGTGGTGTCCATTCAAAATGCTTACTTCCTTTTAAAGCATCAAAGAAGGGAACGCACTTATCTGTTGCCTTTGATATGAATTTGTTCAGAGCGGTGACACACCCCATCAACCTTTGCACCTCTTTTAGTTTGGTTGGAGACCTCATATCCTGCAAGGCTTTTATCTTTTCGGGATTAGCCTCTATCCCTTGGTTAATGACCATGAAACCAAGGAATTTCCCTGATCCAACTCCAAAGGCGCACTTTAGGGGGTTTAGTTTCATGTGGTATCTTCTCAACACGCCAAACATGTCTCCCAAATGGTCGACGTGCTGGGTGGCCTTGGTACTTTTTACAAGCATATCGTTGACGTAAACTTCCATTAATTTGCTGAGCAGTTGATCAAACATTTTATTCACGAGCCTCTGGTGTGTAGCCCCTGCGTTTTTCAAGCCAAAAGGCATTACCTTGTAGCAGTAGAGGCCTCTGTCGATTATGAAGGATGTGTACTCCTCGTCAGCTGGATGCATGGGGATCTGGTTGTATCCGAAATAGGCATCCATAAAACTTAGCATCTCATGCCCTGTAGTGGCGTCAACCATTTGGTTTATTCGAAGGAGCGGGAAACCATCCTTTAGTCAGGCTTTGTTGAGGTCACTGAAGTCGACGCATGTTCTCCATGTCCCGTTAGGTTTGACCACCAAAACGGGGTTCGAGACCCACCGAGGGTAACGGGCCTCTCTAATGAAACCGTTGTGGATTAACTTATCGACCTCTTCTTTCAATGCCTCGTACCTCTCCGGGTTCATTGGTCGGTGCTTTTGGCGTTTGGGGGGATATGAGGGGTCGATATTTAGAGAATGACATATGACTTCTGGGTCGATCCCTTTTATATCCGCATGATTGCAGGCGAAGACATCCAGGTTCTTCTTGAGGAAACTCTCGACTTCTACCCTATGTGATGGGGTTAAGTCAGAACCTACTTTTAGTACTCTGGTTGGCTCGTCCTTGTCGACTCGGATCTCCACCAATTGCTCGACGGGTTGAGACCATGTGGCATCCTCTTGGACCCTGGGGTCTATGTCCTCAATGGCACCTTGATAGACCATTCTGGACTCTTGCCTCCCTGGTTGGTCATATCCGCGTAAGGCATCAGAATACGCAACCCTAGCCTCGTACTGGTTGCTCTTTATTTCACCTACACCGTTTGGGGCAGGGAATTTAACCTTCTGGTGGTAGATGGAGGTTATTGCCCTCAGCGCCTGAAGGGTCGGCCTCCCAATAACGACATTGTATTGGGAGTCTCCCTTTATTACCACAAAATTAGCCATTATAGTGGCTTGTCGAGGTTTCTCCCCGACGATTATAGGCAGTCGAATTGTCCCCTGAGGGATGACGGAGTCCACAGTGAAACCGTACAATGGCCTGGAAGTCCTTTCCAATTGCTCTTTTAGGATCCCCATCTTTTCTAGGCAGTCAGACTATAGGAGGTCTACCGAGCTCCCATTGTCCACCAGGATTCGGTATACGGTGTGATTTCTGATTATAGCTTATACCACCAAGGCGTTGTTGTGGGGGAAGTGAACCCCGTTGGCGTTGTCCTCATTAAACGCTACGTTAGTGCTGCCGAACCTTGTTGCTTTCGCGGCAGAGACACTCCCGAACCTTTCCTGGTACACCCCTCTGGCTTCGTAGGCGTAGTCTTTTTTAGACCTCCTCGAGTCTCCTCCAATGTATGGACCGCCGAGGACAGTCCGTATGACGCCGACGGGTTCTCAGTCTTCTAGTCGTTGATTCTCCTCTCGACGTCGACCGTCATTCTGGCCACTGTGACCCTCGTTTCTTGGTCTTCGCTTGGCCTTGAACTCTTGCAGCCTTCCCTCATAGATTACCCTATCGATCTCATCTTTAAGATCGACACAATCAATGGTGTGGTGGCCGACGTCGCCGTCGAACCTGCAATATTTTTTCTAGTTCCTTCGGCTGGGGTTTGACCTCATCGGCTCTGGGCGGCGCAGTAAGTTCCCGTGACCTACCTGATTAAATACTTCTTCGACTCCTACTGTCAATTCATGGTATGAATCGTACCTTTTAAACGGCCGAGGCTTGCGATTCTCTTCTTGCCTTGGCTTCTTAGCTTCTGGAGTGTTCGGCGCTGAAGCAGGCTGCTTGTCCCCGCTTCCTCCGCCTCATCATTTCTTTCCATCCTGCTTTCCTGCCGTCGACCCTTGCTCAGTCCCTTTGTTTTTGTTGGACCTGTGCTCGAGGTCGTTTGCATCTGTTTTCTCGGCGTTGATGTACCCTTGCGCTCATGTAAGGAATTCTTTGTAACTGGACAGGGGCTTCTGGTTCAGCTCTCTCTTGAAGGGGGTGATTTTCTTCATGTTAGATAACGCCCCCATTAAGGCCTCTCTATCGGTTATATCCGTTGTCGCGGCGACAGCTTCCCCTTACCTTGCGAGCCATTCTTTTAATGACATGTTTTTCTTCTGATATATCGTTGTCAAATTCTGCTTTGGAGGGACATATTTTTTCACTCCCATAAACTGGAGATAAAATGCTTCCTTCAATTCATCCCAGCTTGAGATGGATTTTGGCTTTGGCGTTCGAAACAATCTCCGGGCAGAGTCTGTTAGATGGTTTCAGAAGTCTCGGCACATGATCTCCTCGGCATATCCATGCAAGAGCATGTGCCTCGTGTACATTTCTAGGTGATCATCGGGATCTCCTCTGCCATCATACGGTGGGATCGACGGTGACCTGTATTTATTGGGTTGGGGTGGCGCCATAATTTCCGTAGTAAACGGGTGGTCGTGCGTCCAGCTAGGTGTGATGTCGATGTTCACTACCTCAGCCACTCGCCCTATATGTTTCTTTAGGCCGGCAACATCGCCCGTGAGCTTTTGCTCTAGGCTGGCCATGCTCTCCATAATGGCTAGTGCCTCCTCCGTAGAGATTGCTGAATCGGCTCCTTTTGACACTTCTGCCCTTTGTGCGTTGGGTCCGCCTCTTGCTCGTCTGCCCACTTGCACCGACCCCGCATCTACTGGAAGGTTTATGCCTGGGTTCGGAGGTGGCGCTTCGGGTTTCCCAGGCGTCTGGCTATTGGTTCTCAGGAGCCCGGAGTCCGGCAGCCCTTAGACGACTGTCGGCGGATTGGGAAGGCCGAGGCCTAGGATCACCTCTAAGATTTTCACTGTCCCCGATTCCTTCTGGGATATCTTGGTGGTCACTAGGGTTATGGTTTCCAACCACGGTAGCTTCTGGCGGTCTCGGGGCGTCTTCCAGAGGTGGCATCGAGTTTCTTCCATCCAAGCGCTCAACTACAGTCATCAGTCCCCGCACCAGGTCAGTCCAGGTAGTGAGCTGGGCTTGCATCTGTATAGGGTCTGGTCGCGGTACGTCTGGGGGTGGGGCTCCATTTCTAACCGGAGGTGGGTCTTCTTCCATCCCGTCGTTCGCCGGATGAGTGGCAGTTTCTTCCATCTGGCTGCCTTGGTTGATGGCCTCAATTCTTCTTCTTGGTGGCATGTCAACAAACGTATGAACCAGAGATTCTGGGTTCGGACAGTGGAGTCGCCAATTGTTGATGGCTGAATTCCATCAACAGAAATACGCCGGGTTACCCGCTGGTATCCCGTTGGGTTACAAGCTGGAAATTAACTATATATTTAAAATCACGTTGTGAAGTGTTTTGCTGTATTTTTAGGAGCGTGAGTGTAACGCTTGAATGAGAGGACACACGAGATTTATAGTGGTTCACTCTGTTAATGAAGAGCTACATCTACTTGTGTATGATATATTTCTTTTGGACTTTTACAATTTACATGCACGTATATTCTCTCTATGATTCAATACTCGAGAAGTCCATCCCTTTCGTGTATAGGGCTTTGCCCTTTTTATAGCTCAAGCTTACTTCGTGGGTGGTTTTCCTTCATAGGTAAAAGTACATGAGTGGCCTACCTTTCTAGGTCCAGACCGTAGCCCACTAATCACCTTTTAGACTGTTCACTCAGCCAATTGGTCTTCCATTACGACTCTGTGGATTCCTGTAATCCTTCACTGCCCACTGTAGGGCGGTTTAGGGGATTGCAATTAATGCCCGTACTGCAGACGTCTCTCACCCCTAGACGCAACTTGTGATGTCAGGCTTCTTTCTAAAGAGTATTCCCATCGTCATCTATGCTACGTAGACCTCATGTCCTTCCTGGCAGTCAACCCTTTCCAGACGGGGATTTTGTTGCCATAAGTTCGACGGCACGACTAGTCGACGCCCTAAGTTGGGCCTTTCTTTGCTGCGTAGAGGGGAAGCGAGCTTTAGGTATCGAGGGTTGTCACCTTTTGAGGAAAAGTAGGGCCACGTGTCATGCTGTCGCCACTCCACATGTCACCCATATTTTTCCACACAACAACCAGTTCAATTTCCCAACTGAATTAGCACAATTTATTCATTGAAACACACGAAAGGAGAAAAGGTATACAAGAAAAAAGACTATGTATGTAATTCATTAGTGCCGTGTAATCAGAAGCTGGGAGTAATGCACGAAGTGTGACGACCCTTACTTTTAATTATCATCATTATTACGTTTATACTTAGTTCACATCCAAACTTCTACTAGTTTAGAACTATAAACTTCTAAAATTTAGGTTACTTTTTTCCTTCAATAGTGAAATACATTATAATATATTTTGCGGAAAATATTTTTAACTTCTTAACATTGAATAATCTGTAGATAGAATTCCTTTAAAACTTCAAAGTCATTCCTACGTATGGTCATACATTCAACTTACCATTTACTGCAGTTCATATGCTATTAACATGATAGCATTTTGAGTACATCAACATACTTAGTGACTCGAAGTTACTAAGCATAGCCTCGTTGTTTCGTATACATTATGTTCATTACATAATTTACTTACTCTAAAAACTCCTAAGAAATTGCTTTCAATTGTCGTTTCAGTCTAATGTTTTGCTTCCTTTTGGTTATTAGTTTTCTTATCGTGTTTTCTTTTTGCAGAGATGGCTGACCTTAGCTTCCAACTTCCCGAGCTCCCTAAGAGGTCCTCGAAGAAGGGTCCCCAGAAAAGAGACCCCAAGGGATGCACTGCTTAATAGGCGACAGAGGAGAAGGGTCGATGCTACACATCTAGACAACTCTAATGTCCCTGTGGTGCCTTCATTTGACCTGCCTAAGCCTCCTCCAATGAACGATCTACTTTACATCCCAAACTCCAAGGTCAATAATCGCTGATACCTTCTCTCGGGCCTCATTGATGTTCAACGAGAAGTTGCTTTAGAAACATTTTCTTTAACGAGGATTAGGGCTCTGCTTCTAAGCCTCCTCTGGTTCAGTGTCAGCGGAAGTAGATTTTCTACCAAGTCCATTTAGATTTCCTCTCCCTTATTCTTCATTGCTAATTTTGCCAAATTTTCTAACTCTTTTACCTCGTCTTTTTGCAGGCTCTCGTCCTTTTTATCCTCAAGCTTATTGAGCTAGACAAGGTTGAAGATAGGAGCAAAGAAATGGACAAGATTGTGGTCAACCTCAAGGCTTTTCTAGAGACTGAGAAGCAAGTGTCCAAGGCTGCCTCTAAAGATCGAGACAAGGCCCTTCTTGAGATGGAGAAGCAAGTAGCAGACTTGCTTGCTAAACTAGATGAGCTGTAGAAGCAAGTGCACACAGCGAAGAAGTATATGACAGAAGGTCAGATCAAGGGATATGACGAGGGAGTGAAAATGGGTGCATAGAAAGCCATTGACGAATACCTTGCCACATCCGCCTTCAAATGAAGGTGTGGGCCCTAGGTCACGATGGTGGAAAAACTTTTGTGAACACTTGAGGTGGACCTTCCCACTACAGTAGCGCGGGTCCATAAGCGGGGTGGAGACCTCGAAGTTGTTATGCAGACCATGAAATGTGGAGATGCAATGGAGAGCACAAGGTGGTAGGATCTTCATGTAACGTAATGGAGTTGCGATGGAGGATCCAATAGATAGAATTGTTATCGTTCAAAGGGGTGCTATGGGTACTTCGTTCGAAGGGGAATTGTTAAGGTTGCAAATAAAGTCCCACATTGATAACAAATGGGAGCTATAATGGGTTTATAAAAGAGTGGCTCCACTTATTATGTTAACCTTTTGAGTTGGAACCCCAATCTTTTTTGGTGAAGCCCATGGTCCTAACAATATATAATATATTTTGATTCTAATAGTCAAGGGTAAAAAAACTAAAATGAAAAAAAAAAAAGGTAAAAATTAGATAGTAAAGTATTAATGAGATGCACATAAAAATATTAGTTAAGAAGGTGTATGATAGGAAAAACGACTACAAATGAGTTTAAGGAAAAACAAAATTGCTAAATAAAAAAAAAAAAATGAGTTCAAGATAGTGTCATAAAGGTAGGGACATATATGAGGATAAAATTATTTTAAAAGGACAATTAGAAAAAACTATTTATGAGAAGTACAATTGAACAAAGAAGGGAAAAAATTGATAAGAATAGAAAAAAGAGGGAGAGAAAAAAAAAACGGGCCAAAAAAATTATTTGGCCAAGACAATAAGGGACAAAATATTTATGAGGCTCACATAATGAAAGAAAAAAAAAAAAAAAAAAAAAAAAAAAAAAAAAAAAAAAAAAAAAAAAAAAAAAAACCAAGAATGTATAGTATGAAAAAAATGATAAGATTAAATGAAGGTGAGAGAAAAAAATAAGGGACTAAATAAGCAAAATCTAAAGGGTAGGAAGTCCTAAAAGAAAAAAAAAAAAAAAAAAAAAAAAAAAAAAAAAAAAAAAAAAAGGATGAAATGTTTCTTCATCTTCCTCACAAAGGCTAAGCATTTCGTCCTAGTAGGATGAAACCACGGAAGCGTCTTTTGACACTTTTATGTATGTAAGCACGGACGTAGCCAGACTTTCATCTTTCGGTTTATAAACTAACAATCTAAAATAAAGTAATTTTTCTAGTACATTTTCGTAATAAAATTTTATTAAGTAAGGTTCACATTATAATTATTCTCGATGAGTTCTCAATTTTTAGTACTGTTGCATTCGATACTATCAAAAATATCCTTTTCAAGTGACGGAACAAAAGAAAAAAAAATGAGAGAATTTTATATTTATTTAGGACGGGGAATAGCTTTTTAGCATTCGTAGACTTGTATTATGCAGTAGGAAATAACGAAAATAGAAAAAAATGAATCGGTAAAGACTCAACATCAGGAAAGTTCAGTTACAATTTTTTTTTACATTATATTTTGTATATTATAACTATTCGGTTACAATGTCTACTATGTAAATTGGGAATCAAGTCATCAAATAGTTGTCAATTAAAGTTAAAGCCCAATAGAGTAATTAAAAAAGGGAAATAATAGAAAATAGGCTAATATGAAAAGCTTAAGAAAGTATATAGGCTAATTTTTAGTTATAAAAATTAATAGGTCATAACTTGTCAAGTTATGGTTCATAACTAGATAAGTTATGAATAAACTTGTCAAATTATGATTCATAACCAGACAAATTATGGACAATAACTTGTCAAGTTATGGTTCATAACCAGACAAGTTATGGACGAAAATAGTAATTTGGCATATTTATTAACTTATGTAAACTATTGGCCTATTAATTTTAATTCATCTCAAGTCTTGACATATTTTTCTCTTTCTCCCATTAAAAAAGGCTTAAAAGTAAAAGACTAAGTGGGACAAAAAAAAGAAAAAGAAAAAAAAGGATAGCTGCAAGTGGGGGCACAAATAACCGTAACAAAGCTCCAATCGTAGAAAGTTATAGAGGAGTTAGAATTTTTTTTTTCTTACTCAGTGGGGGCCTGTGTCCCCGCTGGTCCCTCAGTAGCTTCATGCGTATATGTAATGATATATATTTATATGGTCAACAAGTTCTTATAGCCAACATTTATGTCGCCCAAATTAAAACGGAAATTCAGCTTCAATTCCAGCATTAGTTTTTCTTCTACTTTCTTTCCTCATGTTAAGACAACTGTTAGGATGTTTAAAATTTTCAGCATGAACTAGATATCTTTTCTTATAGTGCTATGATGTAGTTTAACTATGATGTTTTGAATTTTTATATCAATTTGATCGACGAATTATTTTTGCTAGTTGAGTATTTTGCACAGTTCTTTATTTTTCTATTTTGTTAATAATAATAAAACCGGGAGGAGATCTATGTTTTGAGATCATTGTGTTGAATGCCGTGAATTGCTTATGAGAGAGGAATATACTCTCATGATTTGTGTAGTCACTACATAAAAATCTAAGGAACTTAATAAACTTTTTACTGTTAAAATTTACATAAGAATATGTCAAGAGAGTGCATTGAATAAATAATATATTTAAGGATATTCGACAATCAACTAAAAAAATAATTTGAGAATGACGAGATAAGTATATCAAAGTGAATTAGTTATGATGAAATTTAAAACCCTAGAGTGTCAATAATCGATTTTCTCCTATTTGCTTTTGTATTCTATTTAATTTTAGTTTTCTTCTTTTAATTTTGATCACCATCATCCTTGTTTCGATTTATTTATATAAACTTAGAGTTAACATTATTTCAGTAGTTAATAACAGTCAATTCTGGTAGGAAAATACTCTTTTGTAGGACAATACTCTAACTCTCCATTATACTACTTGATAAACATAGTGTGCGCTTGCATTCGTAAATTTTCGTAACAGTAAAGTCATTATACAACATTTCAATGCAAAAAACCAATCGAATACAATAGTAGTATTTAATAGCAATTTATCTTAACTCAATATTTGTTGTAGTTATTAGCTCTCCCTTAGAAAAGTTTCTACCTCACTAGTTCTAATTGTAAAGATTTTACGTAGTTCATGGGTGCAATGATCCCCTTTAAAACAGAAATACTTGTGTGTGTGTGTGTGTGTTTTGTGGGTGATATATATCAGAGCTAATTTATTAACTCTTCTCCTTATTTCATAAAATGGGTGATATATATCAGAGAAAAATGCGACAAATATGTATAAAATGGGATACGATTTGTTTATCAAAGCTAATTTATTAACTCTTCTCCTTATTACATAACGTATATTTTATAAACTGACAAACTTACATTTATAGTGTTTGTCTAGCTGTAATTTTGACGACGATTAAGAGAAATGAAACATAGAATAGCTGTGAGTATATTAGTACTGCATGTATATGGAGAAGAGGGTGATATTCCGCGAAGGATATATAGTTACGCGCTGATCGTAGCATTGATCGCAACACTGCGATCAACTGGGCTGAAAATTCCAGCACGAAACACTCCAATGCGACGTGGCAAGCTTCCCGCGCCGGCCAAGTTAATTATAGGCGCTTGGAGGACTTGAGTAGAATTGATGACGGGACAACCACCAATAGCCGTAGGGGCATTAATGACAACTACCGTACAATTCGCTGCATTGACGAGTGTGGCATTGGGAAGACCAACGGAGATGAGGAAAACTCCTGATAATGTGGTCGTCTCGGCAGGAGCAACAGAGATCCGATCGCAAAACAAGCTCACGATCACCCTTGTCCTTATCGAAACGCCGATGTTGCATCGTACGATTCCAGCAATCTTGGCTCTGATTGTCTGGCAATTGGCCACTGAAGATGTGGCGACAAGAAAGAAGGCAATGAGGAACAGTGAATTACGATATGCCATGAGGATGGAAGGAGAGAGTACTCAAGTGTTTAAGATGGGAAGAATTAGGTTATGATATGATAGGAAGGTTGATTTTCTGTGTGGAAGTATATGCTCCAAGACCATCTTTATTTATAGGAGTTCAAAAGATTCCTTCATTAAATAATTTTTGGTCGGCATATTTTACAAAACGGTTTAATGAAACGAAACTTTTTTTTTTTTTTTTGTTCTTTTTGGGAAAAATTTGAACTATTTTTTCTACAACAAAGAGAAAAAAAAAAAAAGAAAGAAATTAGTATCATGCAATTTTCCAAACATGATTGTCTTTCTCATCTCATGGTCGTTGTCCATTAGAGTACGTGGAGAGAAATTTTAAAATCTGAATTGCATGTAATAATATTATTTGCATGTGAGAATAGGGATTATATCTTTGTTGTGTTTCTCTTGCAACACAAAATCTACCTCTTACATTAGTTTATATCGATTTAATTCAATTGACACAAGACAATTCCGTACATTCTTAGAAATATTACAATATATATTTTTTTTATGTTCAAAGATACAATAACTTTTGTACTAGCTATTCTCACCAAATTTTACACTAATGATGAATTTTGTGCGATTAAAAAACATGAAATCTAAAGAGTAACATCTTTATATATTCTTTTAAATTACAAGTATTATTCAAATATTTCAATTTCACACAAAGAATATTTTTATTATTATCCTATATTTTGTTACACTCATCATGCCATTTACATAAGACGCATGCTCAGTTGTGTGTCTATATATTTTTTTTTTAAATACTAAATATTTTTCATCTTCAAAACATTGGACTTTTGAACCATCAATGCACAATTACTTTTTTTTAGCATGGCCAGAGTCTATTTTTTTTGTTGCATTTTCTTTTTAACAAATTAAAGTTCTTTTAAAGCTTTAACTTAAAGTGGTCCATTATCTCCTTCTAAAGGCCTTCTGGTCAATCTACCTTATGAGATTGCGTCTGTATCTGGTTGAATAAATGCACAAAAAAATATATATATATAAAAAAAAAAAAAAAACGAAAAAAAAAAAAGAGCAAAGAATACAATGCCCTTAATGAAGAAAGCAAATATTGGTGATGTCAATATTAGTAAAATAACTTATAAGTCCGATATAACAAATGAGTTCCATGGTCATATTGATTTTCCTTCAATCTCGTAGCATCCCTCGCAAGGAATACTGAAGACCTTGTTGAGAGATTGATAGCAATGCTTAGGGTGTGTTTGGAACTCATTCCAAAATGATTTTATTTTTTGTATGAAAATGAAAACGTTTTCAATTTCAGACATAAATCATTTTTAAAAATGTGTTTGATAATTTTATCAAAAGATTATTTTCAGTATAAAAAAACTCATTAATCTCTCTCTCTCTTTCTCTTTGCTCAAGAAAGGAGAAAATGAAAATAAAAAATAAAAAATGACTAAAAGTCGTTTTTCATTTCTCTCTCATTTTACACTAAACTAAAAAATCGTTTCATTTTCATTTTTTGTCATTATTGCGCCAAATGCCGTTTTAGAAACGTTTTCATTTTTTTCTCAAAAAACGTGAAAAATAAAAACGGGATCAATTCTAAACATGGCCTTAGTGTTTTCGATTTGGTCCATAATTTAATGTTAAAAATTATTTAACTGCAAAAACATTTTCCTCTTGCCCTTGTATTTTTCCCTTTCCTCTTAATTTTTCAATAAAGTTTTCTAGTTTCTTTTAAAAAAAAATGAAAAAAGAAAATTTATACAAAAATTTTTAAAAGATGTGGTAACAAGTAGAATAAAAGGTAGTTTAAATATTATGTGCGAAAAGTAGAATGGTGGTGATTTAGTTGTAGGGATTTTTTTCAAATTTTAATAATGGTGTAACATAAAATAAGGATGGTTTAAAAATATGTGTGTAAAAAATAGAAGGAGAGGTGTCAAGACGCATATATTTTCTTTTTGTTCATTTTTCAATTGGTGTGAATGTTAACTTCATAACGAAAAAAATCGATCGAAGTTTACATAAGTGAATATACTGCCTTTCTAAAATATTGTGTTCCTCCTCTTTTGTCGGCTATTCTCATTGATGTGATGACAAATGTATATATTGAAAATGTAAATTTTCTCCAGTTTAAAACCTTTCAAATCTGACATTTGGAAACTACATAATCATCACTCTATCACTCTACTTCACTCGAGAGGCGATGGTGGGTTGAAGTTTTCGTACTTCAACTGCCTACATAATTTACTTTCAAGCTTTTTTCTAATTATACTTTTCAGTTTTTTTTTAAAAAAATTTCTTTAATAGTATTTTAAATATTGTTCTTTTTTGTTCTTTTTTTTAATATTGTATTTTTCATTGTTTCCTATTTTAATTTTGTGTACTTCAAATATGTGCTTGCATGCTTCTTTTTTAAAAATAAAATAAAAAAACTTTCAAGCTTTTATTTAATTATTTTTTATCTTTTTTATTTTCTTTAATTGTATTTGAATGTTGTTCATTTTTCTTCTTCTTTTTCAAACATTGTATTTTCTATTGTTTCCTATTGAAATGTTTTTGCATTAATTCTCTTTAAACAACACATTTACTTTTTTTTTTTTTTTACTTTTCTTAAATATTTTCACTTATCTAAACTCTTTATTATATAACTACAGTACTTAGAGCAGAGAAGATATATATATCTTTTTCACTTTTTTGTCAACAATATTATGCATAATAGGAAAAAACTTGTTTATCGTAGCTACCTATTTCTTGTTAGAGAAACAATTAAAAAAACATGTTTGTATTGAAACATTACTTATCATACTTAATAATTTTAAATAAATTTAGAAAAATGTAAATTGCAAATTGAAAAAAAAAATGTTAATACAGGCACGTCCTTCAAGCTAGTCTAATAAGAAACGTAAAAAAGATGCACATAAATGATATGTCTAACTACATTATAACCACAATATATCAAATTTAAATTTAGGGGGACTAAACAAGTTACTTCTACAAACATATGTAAGTGGTGCTGAATTTTTATTTATCATGAAAATACTAAAACTACATAATAAAAAAAGTTGTTAAAACTACATAATAAAATAAGTTGTTAATCCCATAAATTGTCTCTAAGATTTACTCTGAATCTCATTTTGTCCTTAATTTTTAAAATGTCTCACAGTTGGCCTCTAAAGTTCTACTTTATTTTACTTTAAGTCCTTCTGTTACATTGTTTTCAAAGATTTGATTTGACGGAATCTATAAAAGTGAGAGACCAAAATTAAAAGCATCTAAAATTTTAAGGGCTAAAATAATAAGAAAATAAATTTTTTTTCCATCAATAATTAAAATTTAGATATATTATATCCCAAACTTCCACAACCTCTGATAAATATTTAATACCTATCTAGTAGAAGAATCAAACCTGAAACAGAATAAAATTTTAAGACTGACTATGAAACATTTTAAAAGTCAGAGACTAAAGTAAAATTAAGTATAAATATGTACAATATATGCAAGTGTAGATAAGAATACATATATGAGAGTAAATTATTTTTATATAAATATGAGAAAAAATATTTATGAAGGCATCATTTAGAGAAAAGCAAAGAATAAAATTGTATAATAAGAGAAGAAAAGATAATAAGGAAAAAAAAAGAAAGTGAAAAATTAAAAAAAAACAGAGAGGAAAAAGAAAAAAAAATTTTGAGAAGCGTTTTGCAAACACTGTGCATTCTCATTTAGTATCTATAACAATAACAATAAATAGATATGTCAATTGGCTTCACTTTTTGCGACCAAAATGACGTAATTTTGGTCGAAAATCACCCCTTATAAATAGCATTTTCACCGTTCACTTTTCCTTTTATTCTTTTGACCTTTTTCTTTTATTCTTTTTCATCTTAAGAAACTCGTTTACTACTTAATTACTTCTTCAATTGAAACTACGCCGTTTTGGTCGAAAACGCCACCACAGGGTTTTTTTTTTTCTATCCAAGGTTTTTGTCCCTTTCATTTTAATCTTTTTTTGACTAATTGACTGAAAACTTAATTTTTTTTTAATTTTAATTTCTTTATGGGCTTTTATATACTTTTAATAATAACACGATAATTAAAATTTAATACACGCACTACAAGAATTTGAATTTTTTGTTACCAAAAATTTAGTAACAAAAAGCTCTGTTTTTAGTAGCAAAATGTTTTTAGTTAGCAAAAGTATGAGATACCAAAATTTTAGTAACAAATAATTTTTGTTACCAAAATTTTTTTTAGTAACAAAATGTATTTGGTGAAAAAATGTATAATATTCTGTGACCAAAAATTTCAATAGCAAAATGTTTTTGATAGAAAAAAGTGTGAGATTTAAGACACTTAAATTTTAGTAACAAAATATATTTGGTAGCAAAATATACACTATTCAGTCACTAAATATTTGATAACAAAAGGTATTTAGTAGCGAAAGTCATAAGATTTAAAGATCAAATATTTAGTATCAAATTGTATTTGGTAGCGAAATGTGTGAGATTTGATAACCAAATATTTGAAAACAAAAGGTATTTGGTAACGAAAAATATAAGATTCAGATACCAAAATTTTGACAGTAAAAAGTATTTGAAATAATTAGCCACTAAATATTTAGTAGCAAATAACTAATTTGTTGCTACCAAATTTTTGGTCACCAAATCTGAGACTAATTTATATACCTATATTTTTTTTTAAAAATATATATAAATAAAATACTAAATATTAATTTAAAAATCTCTAAATATTTCAATGCATATTAGTTTGAATTTTTGGTACTCCATGTATCCGGCACACGGGCACAGGGAAGTTCATTCCATGTGTCCGGCACTCCAAGTAGGCACCAATGGCATCAATCTTGAGGAGAAAGAGGCGGAGTTCCTGGTTCGCGATACTTGGAAGGGTGACCGTCCTTCCTAATCTCCGTTAGGTAGGTGATATTCAAGAACTGGACCTTCCAGTTTCCATAATCCATCTGTTTGACTGCGTCATATATGATTAGATTATTTGATGGGTCAGCTTCTAAATTTTCAGCATTTGTTTGTGGTCCCACATTCGTATCACAGTTACCCCTTCATTCCATGTGCCATTCCTGCAATTTCACCAGCTAAAACCACTTAGATTCCATTTCTTGTATTTAATTAAAGTCCCTTGAGGCTGGGAAAAGCCGTAAATTTATAAACAGTCATTAAGTACTTATTTAATATCTATCTAACTTCCTTTTCGATTTATTCTATTCTTTTGTAAAGAAAATCTAAAAGTTCAATGCTGAAAAATGGAAAGTGTATGGGATTTGCACATAGCCACATATTAATTGGGAGAGAACTCTCACTTAAATTCTTTCTTTTCCTCCCAAGAGATTTGCACTTAATTTCCGCTCTATGACATTACATTTCCCACCATTTTATTTTAAGCAGTAAAATAAATGCCCACATTCTGGTTTTGGTCCTCAAGGCCTAATGTTAAGCAGAAGGAATTTTGGTAGCATTTTCTGTCATTGCAACCAATAAACTCTTTTAGACCTTTTTTTACTGACAACACTAAACTCTCTTAGACATTTTAGCAAACACCTAGAAGATCATGTCAGCCAAATCCACACAAAACATACATGAATTGCTAATATTATCTAAAACAAAATTAACTACTATCATCAGAAACAATGAGAAATCATTTTTCACCTTCTATCAAGTCCTCAAATTCCAAATGAAGCTCACGCCAAAAATGATAAGCATACAGAAAGAAAGATGATAAGCTCACAACAAACCTTGGATCGCCTTCATACTGGACCTCTCTAGCCTTCAATCACATGATCACGAATAAAATGATCCACAATAATATCCAGAAATCTTGCTCTGGCTGATTCAATACGCGAGACATCCATTGACCATTGGCTGATGATCCAAGGCCGAGGGTGGCTCTGGACTGGATCAAAGAAGAAGAATAGGGCGGCGGTGCCAGTGAGTGAGGGTGAGGATAAGTGGGCCGTCGGTGGCTCTGGAATGGATAGAAGAAGAAGAATAGGGCGGCGCCGCGGCGGTGCCGGTGGGTAAGGGTGAGGATGGATGGGCCGTGGGTGGCTCTGGACTGGATCGAAGAAGCGGAAGCGGCGGGGAAAAGAAATGAATTGAGTCTGGGTCGAAGAAGGAAAAAAATGAGAAGAAGATTAAAATGTTTGGAAATTTTAGACGGTGGCGGGTTATTTTGAATTTGTAGGGAGCGTAGATTAAATTATTTTTCCCATAAAAATTTTGTTTTTTTGTTACTAAATATTTGGTAAAAAAAA
This sequence comes from Morus notabilis, assembly GCF_000414095.1. Lineage (NCBI taxonomy): Eukaryota > Viridiplantae > Streptophyta > Magnoliopsida > Rosales > Moraceae > Morus > Morus notabilis. The sequence goes on along the minus strand of NW_010366405.1, from coordinate 370,804 downwards.
TTATATTTTTAGTTACTAAGCTCAAAGCATATTTTTTTTTAATACTAAATTTTCATTTAGTAGCATAAAGGCATATTAAAAAATTAAAAAAAATACATTTTGATGATAAAAATTATTTTAGACTCATTGTTCTAGTAACATTATAATAAAAAATATAATTTTAAAATTGAAATACATTATCTTATGTTAAAAAGTAATTAAATATTAAGATCATATACTACTTTATGTGGAACATATACTTAATTAACAAGATCACATATATACACATGAACATGTATCTTATCACACCTACAAAAAATAACTCAATTATCAAATAATTGTTATAGAAAATATACTAGAATGATTGTTAAAACTTAATATAGGACATATTCATGGAAAACTTTAAAAAAAAAAAAAACAATACATGCACAAAATATAAGTTTTAAAGTTTTTACACGATTTGTTATCAAACACAACTTTTAGTAGTAAAAAACACCTTCTCGCCACCAAAATATGAATTTGGTAGCATAATTATGTTTTCTGCTACCAAAATTTGGTTCCAAAAAATTATGTTTTTTTTGTTACCAAACATTATTTTGGTAGTCGAAAGTATTTTTTTTGTTACCAAATTTTAATTTGGTACTGAAAAGACATATTGAAAATTTTAAAAAAATTAATGACAAAAATTATGTTAGAATCATTGTTCTAGTAACATTTTAATGAAAAATATAATTTTGAAATTGAAATACATTATTCTATGTTAAAAATCAATCAAATAGCAAAATTATATACTATTCTATGTGGAACATATAATTAATTTACAAGATCACACACACACACACACACATATATATATATATGTATATATATATATACACACATATGAACATGTCTCTTATCATACCTACACAGAATTACTAAATTATCAAATAATTGTTATACAAAATATACAAGGATGATTGTTAAAACTTAATATAGAACATATTCATGAAAAACTAAAAAATGAAAAATACATGCACAAAATATAAGTTTTAAAGTTTTTGTAAGATTTGCTACTAAACACAACTTTTGGTAGAAAAAAATGCATGTTCGCCACCAAAATATGAATTTGGTAGCATAATCATGTTTTTTGCTACCAAAATTTGGTACCAGAAAATTTTGTTTTTTTGCTACCAAACATTATTTTGGTAGCTGAAAGCATATTTTTTGCTACCAAATGTGAATTTGGTACCAGAAAGACATATATTAAAAATTATAAAAAAAAATATTGTTATGAGAAAAATTATTTTCGAATCATTGTTCTAGTAACATTATAACAAAAAATATTGTTTTGAACTTGAAATACATTATTCAAAGTTAAAAATCAATCAAATAGCAAGATTATATACTACTCTATGTAGAACATATACTTAATTAACAAGATCACATATACATACACATGAACATGTCTCTTGTTACACCTACTCAAAATAACTAAATTAATAAATAATTGTTATACAAAATATACTAGAATGATTGTTAAAACTTAATATAGGACAGATTCATGAAAAACAAAAAAAACAAACAAAAATTCAAGCACAAAATATAAGTTTTAAAGTTTTTATATGATTTACTACCAAACGCAACTTTTGATAGCAAAAAACATCTTTTTGCCACTAAAATATGAATTTGGTAGCAAACTCTTATTTTCTGCTATCAAAATTTGATAGCAAAAAATTATGTTTTTTGGTAGTAAAAACTTGATTTTTCGCTACCAAATTGTGATGCAGATAGTTATATTTTGCTACAAATAGTTGGTAGCAAATGTTATATGTTTTGATACCAAAAATAATTCGGTAGCAAATACCTCAGGCGGGAGAACATTTTGCTTCCCGCCAACATTTTGTTGCCAAAACATGTTTGATAAAAAAGTAATATTTCGCTACCTAATTTTGGTGGCAAAATATTTCGCTACCAATAAATTATCGACGAGAACTAAATTTTATTTCCCGCCATATTATTTGTTACTAAATTATATTTGGTAGCGGATTGTATAGTTTTTACTACTAAATTTAGTAACTAAAGCCTTGATAAGTCAGCTACCAAAGTTTGATTGCAAAAGTGTGTTTCTACTACCAAAAGTTTTTCGGTATCAAAAAGTTTGGTATATAGTAATTATTTTTGTAGTGACGACTACTTCCTATGTGTGTAACACCTGTTCTTTAACTAGTATAGGTAGAAAGATAAAAACTCTAAGCATTTTAACCCTAGACCAAAAGAAAATCACTACTATTCAGCAAAAATTAAAATCGCAACTAGTGTATTAATTAGTCCGCGAAGTCTTAATTAACAAGAATTAATGTAATAACGAAACTAAGGGAGCAACTTGCAAAATCTAAGCTGCCAAAAGAAATTAATTAAATAGCGATTAAAACATCCACACAAAAATTTCTTCTTCAAATAGTGTACAAACTGGCGTCAAAATTGTTGGCGCCAGATTGGTTTTGATGCCAATAGATATTAGCGACGACATGTCATCGCTAATATGCCGTTCCATTTTAGTGACGACACGTCGTCGTAATTATATAAATTTTGTGCAACGGCATGTCGTAAATATTGAATGCGACGACAAATCGTTCAAAAATTTTATTTTTTTTAAGTGACGACATGTCATCACTAATATTGTAATTTTAAAAACAATAAATATCGTCGTTAATAACCCTTTTTGTTGCAGTGACATATCTAACTATGCCTTAATAAAGCGTGGCGGACCTAACAATAAATTAACATCCTCCGGTCCTTATCCTATGGAAGTTTTTGTCACTCTGTATCATGTATTTTTTTATTTTGTAAACTTCTTTATTATTAACGTGTGCAAGGAATAGACTGCAAAGGATTAGAAGTTCAGATTGCACGTGCCTAGTATGGAGAACACGTGGCCTTTATAGTCTTTGCCACTAACGTGCGTGTGGATTAAGTCCACGTCACGTGCCATGTCCACCCTCTTTACGCACCTCAAATCTCCTCGACAAAATATGTACTAGGCTTCATCTATTTTGTGGATTTGAGTTTTTAATTTAAGTTAAAATGTAATATTTTTTAAAAAATTTTTAATTGTGATAGAAAAATTAAATATGACATTTTTTGAAAATTTTTAACTGTAAAAATTTAAAATTAAAAACTTAAATCTGTGAAATAAACGAGACCTAAATCATTATGTGTTCTTTGACATTCTTTATATTGCCTATTCTATTAGAATTTTCATAAACCTAAATAAACTATTAAATGCTTTGTGTTCCCTCAGTCGGCAGTTTGTTGCTTTTATGTTTGTAGGCATAGTGTGGATACTCTAATACTTTCTTTAAAAAGTTAGATTCCCCAGTCTAGTAGTTGATTTTTTTGTAAGGATATTGTTAGGAATTAATGTGATATGCACTAATTTCATAAATACGCTTCAAACTTCAAAGGTTGAAATATGTACCTAGTTTAACATATTTTTAATTTTTCAAAATGGTTAATTTCACTCCTAAATTTAAAAAAAAAAATCATTCAAAACACCTCCTCTATCTATATAATCCTATACAGAATGATGACGTAACACTACTTATAATTTCATAAATGCCTTTCAAACTAATATAATTGTAAGCCAATCTGTCCGTAAATTATTAAATTGATAATTCAGCTACCAAAGTTTGGTAGTAAAAAGTTTAGTATCTTAAAGTAATTATTCTTGTAGTGACGACTACTTCCTATGTGTGTAGCACATGTTCTTTAACTAGTATAGGTAGAAAGATAAAAACTCATTATGCATTTTAACCTTAGACCAAAAGAAAATCACTACTATTCAGCAAAAATTAAAATTGCAACTAGTTTATTAATTAGTCCGCGAAGTCTTAATTAACAATAATTAATGTAATAACGAAACTAAGAGAACAACTTGCAAAATCTAAGCTGCAAAAAGAAATTAATTAAATAGCGATTAAAACATCCACACAAAAATTCTTCTTCAAATAGTTAACATAGGAAGACTAGTTGTTAATACTTTAATCTCTATCAACTACAAACCCCATGATCACCACATAACTATTATAGTTTATTCTTTAAGAGATCTAGTTTAGTCCCTAACATATCAAACTATGCCTTAACAAAGCGTGGTGGACCTAACAATAAATTAATATCGTCCGGTCCTCATCCTATGGAAGTTTGTGTCACTCTGTATCATGTATTTTTTATTTTGTAAACTTCTTTATTATTAACGTGTGCAAGGAATAGACTGCAAAGGATTAGAAGTTCAGATTGCCCGAAGATTTGTGTCATTCTTTATATTGCCTATTCTTTTAGAATTTTCATAAACCTAAATAAACTATTAAATGCTTCGGGTTCCTTCAGTCGGCAGTTGATACTTTTATGTTTCTAGGCATAGTGTGGATACTCTAGTACTTTCTTTAAAAAGTTAAATTCCCCAGTCTAGTAGTTGATTTTTTTGTAAGGGTATTGTTTGGAATTCATGTGATATGCCCTAATTTAATAAATACGCTTCAAACTTCAAAGCTTGAAATATGTACCTAGTTAACATATTTTTAATTTTTCAAAATGGTTAATCCTAAATTAAAAAAAAAATCATTCAAAACACCTCCTCCATCTATATAATGCAAATAGAATGATGACATAACACTACTTATAATTTCATAAATGCCCTCCAAACTAATATGAGTGTAAGTGAGTTAGTCTAAAAATAATTTCATAAAAATCATTCAAAACACCTCCTTCGTACTAAACGAATGATGATGTACAATACTTGTTAATTTGTTAACCTTGCACTCGATTTTAAAAAAAAAAAAAAAAAAAAAAAAATCCCGGGAGACTGAAATTAATCTCTGAGAAAACTCCATCAAGTCATTCCAAAGAAATATTGACTTGCATAATCAAATCTCCAATAATTAATAGTTGATTAGATTAATTTTTTAATCAATTAAACATCGTTATGTAATGCTCAGACACATCATCATTATCTACACACTCCTCTAATGTATCATCGAGTTCTGCAATGTCATCGAGCTTTATTGTGTCATCGACTTCTATGTAACCCATGTTGTCCCTTGCGTTGTTGACTACAGTATATTCTGTATTTTTAGCGATATCGAAGACTGCATCAAAACGACTAAATATCAAGGAAAAACTGTAACGCCCATCCTGAGCCAGCAGTTAAAAACTACGCCAACTCGAGAGAATCATTAACTTACTTTATTATATTACTGCTTAAATAGAGTAATAATCTATATATCAAGTACAATCCTCGAACAGAACTCTTGGATTTACAAAATTCTCAACAGTACATCTATTACAAACATAATCCTCGAACAAATTCTTAAGTTTACAAATAAAATAACTTAAGATCTCTAAACTTAAACACGTCACAGGACTTGAACCGCTGTTGCTCAGGCAATTAGAACTTATACTGAGTGAAACTTCTACTGAGAGTTAATCTTCATCATGAGAACTATATGAGCTAAAGCTCAGTAAGTAAACCGTAAAATAATTTCCACTTTGAAAATAATTTTCTTTAAACTTTTAGGGCCCTTCTATCTCATATTCATCTTGTGTTATTAGAATCTCTTTATCTTCTATCTAGTGGCCCATGTCTCGGAATCTCTTGTTCCTCAAGAAATTGGCACTTTTACTAACTAAGTCGGTTCGTAATCAACACAAGATTCATATCATATTCTGAAAATTAAAACACTTTCTAAATCTCATTTTAACATGTCAAATATATATAAATTGACAATTTTCATAAACTAAAAACTTTTATGTACTATTGATGAAGTGATGCAGCAGAAAGTCTACATACAAATATACTGGTGGAGAGGAAAATCCTTCTCTCGGTTTTCTCTCTCTTTCTCTTTATCTTTCTATTTTCTCTTTCTTTTTCTTTCTCTCTTCTTCTATTTTCTATTTTCCTTCTTTTCTTTCTTTCTCCCTCACCAACTTTCTCTCTCTACCTTCCTCCATAAGTAGGATGGAATGAATACATCACCTATTTATAGTATGCCATCTTACATTATAGCCCTTGGATCAAAGCTTAAGTGGATAGATCCTAGCCATTGATTCCATATCTATATCTACCCTTGGATCACAAGTGTTTGGCTAAATCTTTGTCATTGATCAATTTCCAAGTGTCCATCTACTTGACAAGTGTCTTTCAAAAGAGAATTTGAACATTTCTTCTTTTCTAATCTCGACACATATCCATTTACATGTGAATTCTTCTGCATCTATATGTTATCTGATACAGTAGATGTTACAATTTCCTCTCCTTATAAAAATTTTATCCTCAAAATTTGAAGATTCTAATTTCTACTATTGAACAACTGCCATAAAATAATTAAAAATCTTAACTATTCCTCAAAACATAATTCCTAGGTTGACTAAGTTATTGGTCCCATGACACGTCTACTCTACTATGTCTCCAAAAACATATCGCTCTGATACCAAAATGTAACGCCCCTCCTGAGCCAACAGCTAAAAACTACGCCAACTCGAGAGAAACATTAACTTACTTTACTATATTACTGCATGCTTAAATAGAGAAATAATCTCTATATCAAGTACAATCCTCAAATAGAATTCTTGGATTTACAAAATCCGCAATAGTACATCTATTACAAACGCAATTCTCAAACAAATTCTTAAGTTTACAAATTACATAACTTAAGATTTCTTAACTTAAACTCATTACCGCTCTTGCTCAGTCAACTGAAACTTCTACTGAGAGCTTACTTGCATCACAAGAACTATATGAGCTAAAGCTCAGTAAGTAAACCGTAAAGTAATTTCCACTTTGAAAATACTTTTCTTTAAAGTTTTAGGGCCCTTATGTCTGACATTCATATTGTGTTAATAGAACCTCTTTATCTTCTATCTAGTGGCCCTTGCCTCGGAATCTCTTGTTCCTCAAGAATTTGGGCCTTTTACTAACTGAGTCGGTTCGTAATGAACACAAGATTCATATCTTATTCTGAAAACTAAAACACTTTTTAAATCTAATGAAATCATGTCAAATATATATAAATTGATAATTTTCATAAACTAAAAACTTTCATGTACTGTTCAAGTGATACAGTGGAAAGTCTACTTACAAATTTGCTAGTGGAGAGGAAAATCCTTCTCTCAGTTTTCTCTCTCTTTCTCTATGTCTTTCTATTTTCTCTTTCTTTTTCTTTCTCTCTTCCTCTGTTTTCTATTTTCTTTCTTTTCTCTCTTTCTCTCTCGCCAACTTTCTCTCTCTAGCTTCGTCCATATGAAGGATGGAATGAATCCATCACCCATTTATAGTATGCCATCATACATTCTAGCCCTTGAATCAAAACGTACATGGATAGATCCTAGCCATTGATTCAATATATAATATCTACCCTTGGATCACAAGTGTTTGGCTAAATCTTGTCCATTGATCAAATTCAAAGTGTCCATCTACTTGACAAGTGTCTTTTAAAAGACAATTTGAACTTTTCTTCTTTCCTAATCTTGACAAGTGTCCACTTAGAAGAAAATTTAAACTTTTCTTCTTTTCAAATCTCGACACATGTCCATTTACATTTGAATTCTTCTGCATCTATATGTTATCTGATAAGGTAGGTGTTACACAAACGCACGCTTGAAGCCTGAAACTAGGAAAGCACCTCAGCACACCAATAAAGAGCGGATTAAAAGCTCGACTAGAGAAAACCCCCTCTCTTCAACATAATCTAATGAGCATTGGAGGGGCAGATTGTCAAAACCCACAGAATTGGGACATCTACACGGTATAGAAATAATTCTAGCCAGACCAAGACCACTATATCACCATTAAGCCGAACACCTAAATCTAACAAAAAATAATAAACCAGATGAGAGCCAAGTGAGGAAATCACCAACTTCATTACAAACACAAAAGTTGTAAAAAGACAGAAACCTCTGACCACCGCACGTAGAAACCTCCGATGAAGGGCATGCGGCCAAAAGACCATTAAGAGAGACATCCAGCAAAGAGATCTCAGCCACCAAGTGAAAAACTCCCCTAAGAAAGGAGGCCGTCCATTTGGCTTTCAAGCTCTTAATCGGTTCAGATCTGCTCAAATAGAGCCACCACACCATACAACACCACCACTAAGAAGAAGCCCACGACAGATGCGTTGGAGGACCAAATTTCACGGCGGATAGTCCGGCGACGCGCCCAGAGACGGTGCCGGATCTCCGGTCAACTTCTACTCTCCAAGAACCTTCTCGCCCTCCTTCTAACTCTTTTTCTCTTAAAAAAACTAATCAATTAGGCACTTTTCTTTTAATGTATATTTTTCAGTTCCTTATTATTACTTATTATTCCAAGTATTATTAATTTTATGTGTGATAATTATTAATTTATTGAATTATTCGTATTTAATTATTAATTGCTTCTTATTAATTATTATTAGTCAACTATTAATAAATAATTAATAGCTACACATCATATATATTCTTTATTATTACTTATTTACTAATTATTATTGTTTTTCTGTTCTATAATTACAAACTTTTTAAATTATTCTCAACAACTTTATTTAATTTTTATTACTAAGCAAAGTTAGAAATTTACTTTTTTTTTCTAATTACTCTTTTTTCATATTTTTTAATTTACTTTTAGTTTATTCCTTTTAATTTTTAGTACTACTTCTATTTTCACAATTTAAGAAATTTTATACTTACTCATAAGTATTATTTTTCATTTACAATTATTATTAAATATTAATATCAAAAATACTTACTAACTATATTTATTTAAAGCAAACATCGAAACTAATCAAATTTAACAACAAAACTATATAACTCAAAACTAGTCAAATTTAGAACCTATTGAATTCAAAACTAATCTACATACTCATATCACCTATTAAATCTAATCAAACAAAAATGATCAAAAAGTAATTACAACAAAGATCCAATTTACAGAACCCAAAATTCACTAACCCAAGCAAACACAAAATCAATATAATCCAAACTGATCAAACCTAATTACAATCAAAATCAAATTTAAAAAATAAATCAAAATCAAATTTAAAATATAAATCAAAATCAACATTTAAATCACCACAGTCCAAAACGCAATTTAATCAACAAAAAACAAACATAAAATGCCACACACAAAAACTCACATCAAATCACCACAAAAATCGATGTGATTTTCTATTCGGGGGGCCCAAAAGGAAGTTTACAACTTCAAGCAGTGGAGTGCGGCCTCCCACAGTGGTGGAGAGCATGAACGTTGTAGAGCGAGAGAGAAAAAGAGAGGGGTCGGTGGGTTGGGGCCTGCAGTGGGTTTGGGTTGGGGCAAGAGAGGCAGGGTGGTGTGAGGGCGGTTGTCTCCAGCGACAGCAGAGTAGAAACTAGAGGACGGAGAAAGAGAGAGAGAGAAAGAGAGATAGAGAGAGAGAATGGTAGGGAGAGAGGTACAAATGGGCGACGGTGGGAGGGAGTGGACGTCAGTCAGAGAGTGGACCGCAGCGAGGGGTCGGCGGTGGGACGGAGGGTCGGCAGGGAGAGGCGAAAGAGAGAGAGAGAGAGAGAGAGAGAGAGTTCAGAAAAAAAAAATGTGGAAGAAGATCGGGCTGGGTAGTTATAAGTAGGACTTTTAGCGACAATATGTGTTGTTGCTAAAGGTCCAAATGTCGCCACTAATAAATCTCTCTGACGACGTCCTTTGGCCAGCTACTTAAATGACAAAACCCGAAAAGTATTAGTGACAATATGTGTGGTTGTTATTAGTCTAAAAAATATATGGAACCCGTATTCTTTTTCCCCCTATAGTTTTTGAGGAAAAATTTTTCTCAATAACAAAGTTTTTAGCGGTATATAATCCATTTTTGACAAAACCCAAACAAATTTTTGGACTATTATCGTCGCTAAAAGTTTTTGGGCGGTAAATACCTAAGCTTTTGTCGCCCAAAAAGCATTTAAACTTTTATGTTGTCGCTAAAAAGTTTTTCACATAGGAGATTTTGGCTCGTATTGCCAAGGGTTCGCACCAAAACTTTTTCATTGCTAAAGGTGGTCCCACTGTTGTGTTTATTTACATTCCCATGGCCAACATTTTGCTAGAGGTCAACCTTTAAGGATGGCAATAGTCATGCTAAAAGTGTTGTCGCTATAGTCGCACACGGCAGCGTATGAAATTATTCATAATTAGAGTTAGCTATTGATTTCATTTAGTCTCTCTAAGTACCTTTATTTTGTCCTTGAGTTTCATTAATACTCTAATGGCTGACATATCTATTTATGATCTAATCAAGGATTTGAGATTTATTTGATGTCCAACATTGAATATATTCGAGTACACATTCACCTAAGTCCTCAAATTAACAATTCGTGTAAATATCATTAATCTTCATAATGAAGTTGTAAAGCCAATTATCCAATTTACGTAGAGCGCCTAAAATTAACCAAGATAACTGGTATCGGCAACCTTATATTAGATGAATGTCATGACTGATTGAGCTGCCCATGATGCTGCTAGTCCTGCTGGTTTATGAGATGTTTCTATAACTCGGTGACAATCCATAATCCTCATCCTTTAGGATCAATCCTGTATGGTTTTGCAAAATAATTAATGAGAGTTATTCTTGCGGTGTTTCATATTAAACGTCTTAGATGAGATTTTATATGGTTCGAGTGTGATTCCACTTATATGGTGATTATGCTGGTTATGAGATCATTTGTGAGACCCCCAATTTTAACTAAGCAATTTCCTTTCCATAAGCTAGCTTACTCAAAACAGTAGGCATTAACTAACTCATTTTTGCATTTTAGAACTGTATTCTCATAAACTACTTATTTATAGATCTGCAAACCATCTAGTTTTAAAATAACGAATTCACATCCAAAATGACTTATTTTTACCTCATTAAGAGGTAATGATAGTTGAAACAAAGCTCTAACAAAAGGGCTTTCAGTACATTAGATGAAGGCTTCTGGAAACCATCATCTTATTTGCGCTTGTAGATTTCCGAAACACGGGGAAATCTTTGCGGTGCTTTTTCGTGATATATGAGACGATGGCCGTGTTTGAAGATAATTTTGTTTTTGTTTTCTAAGTTTTTTGATAAAGAAAAAATGAAAATAGAGAGAAATGACGTTTGGTATAATTAAAGATAAAAAACAGAAATAAAAATGATTTTTTAATTTTGTGTAAAATATGACAGAAATGAAAAATGACTTTTAGTTGTTTTTTTATTTTTTATTTCTATTTTCTCCTCTCTCGAGCACAGAGAGAGAGACATTAATGGATCTTTTATACTAAAAATAATCTCTTGATAAAACTATCAAACGCATTTTCAAAAATGATTTCTGTGAGATTGAAAACATTTTCATTTCTATTTACATATAAAAAATAAAATCATTTTAAAACAAATTCTAAACGCACTGATTTTCCTAAAATGTCGTTAAATTAGCATTGTATAATCTCCAATTTATAGTAGTGAATACACTCGTCACTTAGTTTTTGAAAAAGAAAGAAGAAAAAAGATGTAGATTTTATGTCTATGAATAAGCAGTTCCAACTATCCATTATATCATTCGAAATAATGAGTTATTGATTTAAGTAATCTCTCATTGGAAAACTACAATTTCTTGTTCAAGTACGTGGCATTGTTCTTCTTTTGATTTGGGCCTTTTTGAGCTTAGTAAGTACCTTTGGGCCGCATTTATTGGCTCAGTTTATTTAGGAGAAATAGTAAAAAATACGTCAATACGAAAAGTTTAAGAAAATATATAAATTAATTTTTAGTTATAAAAATTAATAAATCATAACTTGTCAAGTTATGGTTTCATAATTAAATAAGTTATGAATAAACTTATTAAGTTATGGTTTATAATCAGATAAATTATAGACAATTATAAATAATAATATGTTAAGTTATAGTTCATAATCAAATTAATTATGAACAAAAATAATAATTTAACTTATTTATTAACTTATGCAAATTATTAATCTATTAATTTTAATTCATCTCAAATTTTAATCAATTTCTCTCTTTCTTCTTTTATTTAACCCAGTACCATTTGTCCCCAGCTCAGGCTGACTCTTGAGTTACCTCGAGCTATATGTTGCTTGTCCTTAACCCTTTTTGGGTCTCTGTTGTCACTCCTTTTGACGGAATCTTGCTCATGAAGGGGTTTCTCAGGTAATGATTGTTTTTGCCTCTGGATATGCATCCCGAGACGCGCAACTGTTGCATCTATCATGCCATTAGTCGCGTACGTGCTTTCATTTATTTATGACTTTTAATCTGGTTCATTAGATCTCGATTTTTTATTTTCTCATCTCTTTCCTGAACATTAGATCGTGCTTTTTCATCCCTACTGTTAGCTTGATAGTTATCAAATCTAACGGTTAAGATAGTGAGGCGGCTTAGTGATTTTCCATACTTTTTTTTTCAATTTTATTTCAAATTTATGCCCAAACTATGACGAATCCTAACTTTTCTTTAAGAGATTTTACCGATTTAAATTTTTAATTTAAATTGAAATGTGAAATTTTTTAAAATTTTTTATTATAACAGAAAAATTTAAATATGACAGTTTTTAATAATTTTTTATTGTATAAATTTAAAATTAAAAACTCAAATCAATAAAATGAACGAAAACGTACTCTTTAATTTTCCTGTGTTCAATCTTCCAAGTTTAGAGTTAATAATGTCCCAACTTTTCCTCAAGCATTCTTCAATTTTCCTGTGTTCAATCTTCCAAGCTTACAGTTAAAAATCTTTGTTCGTGCAGATCTCCTTTGTGTTCAGGAAGTCTTTTTTACCAAAATCGTGCTTTTTTAACTTTGGTACTTTGAATTTCTTTATGTGTTTTGTATTTGAATTGAAACTGCAAGTTGTGTATCATAGTTTTCTTTGATTTGTCTCATGATTCCAACATAAAACATGTTAGAAATAAAAAAGGATAACGTAAATTTACTTTTCGGATAAGTACAGTGTCGTTCTAAACTGTTTTTCTGGGTTTTTTCTAGTGATTTTGGGGAACTTTAATCTACGAGTTTTTGTTTGAATTCTGGATTTTGCCTGGAGCTTCATCACTTTACGTTTAAAGGATTGCCCCTTCTAGCTTGAAGGATCGTCCTTCAAGGTATTGTAGGGTCTCCTATTTTGCTAGGTTCTTTTTATTTTGGCTTCCACCCTCTAGGCAATTAGGTTTTAGTTTTCTTTTATTTTCGGCTTTTGAGACTTTGCAAAATGTCGCCTCCAAAGAATAGTAGTTAGGAGGGCTTTCCGTCATCATCTCTTGTGAGACCTAACCCATCCACCGTAGAAATTTACTATCGAGGCTACAGTAGGATAAATCAACGATAACGACTCATTGCTTTAAGAGATGGAGGATTACGTGGTTGATCCTAAGGACGACCGAGATAACATCGAAAATCTTATTGATGGTGATGATGAGCAGGATGAATTAGCATCATTGACATCGTCAAGTCATTATTGAGTGTTTGTTATCGGACCAGCGGGGTACTCGTTGGCATGACTGCCTCATCTGTGGATGCCCTTTTTAGCTCGTGTCAGGAGATCCTGATAGGCCTCCATTCAAAGCATATGTCACTAATTCTAAAGTCCGAAATAGGGACATTCTGAAGGCCTATTTTGCAAGTCACGTTGACGACCGGTACTGTAACGCCCCCAATACTAAACTTTTGCAGTATGTCGCTACTTAACCATACTTTTTATACTTAAACTCAATGTCATTAGTATGATGCGAAAATATATAGTTGATTGTATCATAAACATTTCCATAATGGTTTTGAACAAAAGAAATTTGTAAGCAAAATAATTATAATCACAAATTTTAGACAAAAATAGGTTTATCAAAAAGCAACATAGTTACAAAACAATTTGGCACATCGTTTGTTTAGAACTAGATAAAAACAAGCTACCAGATGTAGAACTTGATGTACTTAGTCAATCTTGGAAAATATTCACTTTTTGATAACAACAACATCACTTGCATCACAAGGTAAAATTAATGCGTTTGGTTGGTTTTTTAAGAGATTGTTTTGAGTATAATAAAAAAATAAAATCCTATTTATTAATTAATATATTATAATATTGTTAATAAGTACGAAAAAATGAAAACAGAAAAGTGAAAACAACTTGCAACTGCCTTCTAATTCCTTCACAAAAACCACTCACTGTTTTCATTTGCATTTTCGTTTTCAAAATATTTACTAAACAAACGTCGCTTCGCTTTCTTTGTCATTTTTTACTTATCAAAATACGTGAAAACCGTTTTCAAAAACATTTCCAAACGCTCACATAATCTCTTTTAAAATAACCAATCATGAGTACTTTTGAACATGATCATATAAGCATGTCATAAGAGAAAAAACTTGCATAAAATGCAATTCTGAACAAGTCATTTTGTGAAATAGATCATATGATGCAGTATTAAAAATATTTTATTTCTACTTACTCTCAATCATCTCTTGCAAGCACAACCTAGCTGGTTGTGAGGAGTCTCGAATGTGCTAATTGACCTTTAAGGATCATAGTTTTTAAAAATTATATTCATATAATTACTTAACAAGAACACATATATGTGCACTGTTACGAAAATATTCATAATAAATTTATCAAAATTCAAAATATAACGAAACCAATGGAAAATGAAAGTAGATTAAAAATCCTCTTTTTAGACCTACTACATGATTTGTTTCAGAATTTTTAAACTGACCAAAAGTAGCCCGAAATCCAGAATCAAACAAAATTCCCTTAGAAAAATGACAACATTTTAGTAGAATTTGTAAAACTCATAACTAAATATAGAAAAATCATTTTTGAGTGATTCAAAAACCCATAAAGCTTGAGATATCTAGTTTAGTAGAAAAATATAAGATCATACAAAATCTATGTATAAGTAGCACAAAAACAAAATCTTTATAAGTTGTACAAAGGACTTATACTTGTACTTTTCAACAAACACCTAACATGCAAACCTTAATCTTCAAGGACCCACTTTAAATACATTAATCATCATCCTAATAAGAGTTTATCTACAATAGATCATCAAAAATATCAAGCTAGAATCATCAATTTCACTCAAAAACAAACATTTGAACAAAATCTCAAGAAACACATCTCTAAGTGTTTACAACCAACATGCATAATAACCCAGATTAAAGATTCGAATCTCTAGTAGGATTTCAATAACTTAATTTTTAAAATCTTAGTTTCTAACATAAGGAAAGAGTTATCTTAAAGAAAAATCCATTCCCGAGTGAATAGAAGCTCAAAAGCTTGATAGTTTTCTGGTTCTAAGTTGAAAAATGAGCTGATGTAGGCTGGTTGAGTTTCAAGATCATCCTCTCTTGAAACCCTAAGTTTGGTTCTGAGTTTGGGTGAGAAAATGAATGAGACGAGAGAACAAAAATGCCATGGTCAAAGTTAAGAAGTTTTTGCTGAAATAACCCTAAAAATGAAGCTAAAACTAAGTAAAAACTATATACAAGTGACGTGACCTTATAGTAGGATAATTGTCCAAGTTCTTTTAAGCTTTTAACAGTTGTCCGAACTCATAATTGGAAGTCAATGTTTTTTATGATGAGAGGTCGTTTCGACCTTCACCCTGCTGACTGGCGACCCAATGAAAGATGCATACAGCGAGAAATTGGACGCTGGTAAGGTCTTTTTCCCTTGGTATGCCCATTTCACTTTGTTTGTTGTGTTTTCTAATTCTTATCTCTTGCAGAGTGGGTTTGTCGCCCCAAGCTTCAAGAGAGCCGCTTAAAGAGAGTATTGGTATTTGCTGCTTTGATGAAAGCTAAAGTGGATGAGTTGCAGAAGCAAGTGCATGCCGTGAAGAAGATCAAGGGATATGACGAGGGAGTAAAAATGGGTGCTTAGAAAGCCATTAAGGAATACCTTGCCTCGTCCGCCTTCGAATGATCAAGGTGTAGGCCCTGGGTCACAATGGTGGAAAAACTTCCGTCAACGCTTGAGGTGGACCTTCCCTCGACGACAACGCGGGGCCATAAGCGAGATGGAGACCTCGAGATTGTTGTGCAGACCATGAAATGTGGAGATGCGATGGAGATTACAAGGTGGTGGTATCTCCATGTAACGTAATGGAGGTGCGATGGAGGATCCAATAGATGGAATGGTTATCGTTCAAAGGGGAGCTGTGGGTACTTCGCTTGAAGGGGAATTGTTAAGGTTGCGAATAAAGTCTCACATTGACAACAAATAAGATCTATAATTAGTTTATAAAGGAATGACTTATTCCACTCATTAGATTAACCTTTTAAGTTAGAACGCCAATCCCTTATAGTGAAGCCCATTATCCTAACAATATATAATATATTTTGATTCTAATAGTCTAGGGTCAAAAGACTAAAATGAGGAAAAAAAGGTCAAAAACCAAAAAAAATTAAAAGGACTTGAATAAAACAAGGGGCGAAGGGGGTGTCATTACAACCAAAATGTTGTCGTTTTGCTCAAAATGGCAGTAAAGTATCAGATTTTGACACTTCTATCATATATATATATATATATATATATATATATGTATATGTATACACACACATACTAGTTATTAACACGCGTCCTGCATGTGCATTTCTTGCATTTTTAGATGTGAAAAATCCTATATTTTTTTAAAACTTAGTTGTACTTATTTATTTATTTAGATGGGAAAATAAGATAGTAAATTATCAATGAGATGCATATAAAAATATTATTTAAGAAGGTGTATGATAGGAAAACGACTAAAAATGACTTTAAGGAAAAAAAAATTGCTAAATAAAAAAAAATGAGTTCGAGATAGTTTCATAAAAAGAATTTGAGGTAAGGACATATATGAGGAAAAAATAATTTTAAAAGGACAATTAGGAAAAACTATTTATGAGAAGTACAATTCGGATTATTTTGGGGTAAGGTAGTAGTATTAGAAGAAGGAGGGGTGAGAGCTTGAAACCGGTTATTGTTATTGTTGTTATTATTTTGACCTCCACGAGCCATGGTTAAAGAAAAGGAATAAAGGACAAAGAAGAAGAAGAAGGAGCAGCAAAAGGTAATTGCTCTGATACCATATTACAAGAGGAATATTGATAAATGGAAGCACATTCTCATTGCTTGCAGAATAGAGGTCCAAAACTGGATACAAATAGAGTTGGTTTTCCAACAAACTCTCTCACGAATATTCTGGCATAACAGAAAGAAGGAAAAAATAAAGGAAAATGGACAATTCTCTAAATATGCTAACATGTTGAATGCCATGAATTGCTTATGAGAGAGGAATATACTATCATGATTTGTGTAGTCACTATAAAAAAAAAAAATTAATGATTTTTTTATTGTTAAAATTTACATAAGAATATCTCAAGAGAGTGCATTTAATAATTAATATAATTAAGGATATTCGACAATTAACTAAGCAAATAATTTGAGAATGATGAGATAAGTAATTCAAAGTGAATTAGTTATGATGAAATTTAAAACCCTAGAGTGTCAATAATCGATTTGCTCCTATTTGCTGTTGTATTCTATTTAATTTTTGTTGTCTTCTTTCAATTTTCATCACCGTCATCCTTGTTTTGATTTATTTATATAAACTTAGAGTTAACATTATTTCAGTAGTTAACAACAGTCAATCCTCGTAGAAAAATACTCTTTTATAAGACAGTATTCTAACTCTCCGTTATACCACTTGATAAAGATAGCATGCGCTTACATTTTTAATTTTTCGTTACAGTAAAGTCATTATACAACATTTCAGAGCAAAAAAACCAATCGAATACAATAGTAGTATTTAATAGAAATTTATCTTAACTAAATATTTGTTGTAGTTATTAGCTCTCGCTTAGAAAAGTTTCTACCTCACTAGTTCTAATTGTAAAAAAGATAGCTGTAAGTGGGGGCACAAATAACCGTAAAAAGGTTCCAATCATAAAAAGTTATAGAGTGAGTGATATATATGAGACAACATGGGTGCTGAGAAAAATGCGAGAAATATGTATAAAATGGGATACGATTTGTTTAGCAAAGCTAATTTATTAACTCTTCTCCTTATTACATAACGTATATTTTATAAACTGACAAACTTACATTTATAGTGTTTGTCTAGCTGTAATTTTGACGACGATTAAGAGAAATGAAACATAGTATAGCTGTGAGTATATTAGTACTTCATGTATATGGAGAAGAGGGTGATATTCCGCGAAGGATATATTGTTACACGCTGATCGTAGCATTGATCGCAATAGTGCGATTAACAGGGCGGAAAAGTCCAGCAAGAAACGTTTCAATGGTACGTGGCGAGCCTCCCGCGCCGAGCAAGTTAATTATAGGCGCTTGGAGGACTTGACTAGAATTGAGGACGGGGCAACCACCAATGGCCGTAGGGACATTATCGACAACTACCGTGCAATTAGCTGCATTGACGAGTGTGGCATTGGGACGGCGAACGGAGATGAGGAAACCTCCTAAAAGATTGACCCTCACGGCAGGAGCAACAGAGGTCAGACCGCAAACCAACTGCGCGTTCAACATTAAATTCGGGCTGAGAGGAACAGTGACAAAGCCGCCGTTGCAGCGTACGACTCCGCGAACAGTGGCGAGTATGGGTCTGATTATCTGGCAATTGGCCACTGAAGATGTGGCGACAAGAAAGAATGCAATGAGGAACAGTGAATTAGGATATGCCATGAGGATGGATGGAGAGAGTACTCAAGGGTTTAAGTTGGAAGAATTATGTTATGATATGATAGGAAGGTTGATTTTCTGTGTGGAAGTATATGCTCCAAGACCATCTCTATTTATAGGAGTTCAAAAGATTCCTTCATTAAATAATTATTGGTTGGCATATTTTACAAAACTGTGTAATGAAACGAAACTTTTTTTTTCTCTATTTGGGAAAAATTTGAACTATTTTTTCTATAACAAAGAGAAAAAAAAAAAAGACATTACTATCATGCAATTTTTTAAACATGATAGTCTTTCTCATCTCATGGTCGTTGTCCATTAGAGTACGTGGTGAGAAATTTTAAACTCTGAATATCATGTAATAATATTATTTGCATGTGATATTAATAGGGAATATATCTCTGTTGTGTTTCTCTTGCCGCACAAAATCTACCTCTTACATTAGTTTCTATCGATTTATTTCAATTGACACTAGTATTACAATTCCGTACATCCTTAGAAATATTATAATATATACATATAGATATATATTTTATGTTCAAAGATACAATAACTTCTGTACAAGCTATTCTCACCAAATTTTACACTAATGATAAATTTTCTGTGATTAAAAAACTTGAATACATATATGTTCTCTAAATTACAAGTATCATTCAAATATTTCAATTTTACACAAAGAATATTTGTATTATTATCCTATATTTTGTTACACTCATCATGCCATTTACGTAAGGCGCAGGCTAAGTTGTGAGTCGAGATTTTTTTTAAAAAATAGTAAATATTTTTCATCTTAAATACATTGGACTTTTGAACCATCAATGCGCAATTACTTTTTTTTGGCATGGCCAGAGTCTATAAGAGATGTAAAAACAATGCACATAAATGATATGTCTAACCAGATTATAACCACAATATATCAAATTTAAATTTAAGGGGACCAAACTCGTTACTTCTACAAACATATATAACTGGAGCTGAATTATTATTTATCATGAAAATACTAAAACTACATAATAAAATAAGTTGTTAATCCCATAAATACTCTAAGGCTTACTCTGAATCTTATTTTGGTTCTCAACTTTTAAAATGTCTCACAATTAGCCTATGAGGTTTTACTTCATTTTACTTTAAGTCCTTCTGTTACGTTGTTATTAAAGATTTGATTTGACGGAATCTATAAAAATTAGATACAAAAATTAAAAACATCTAAAATTTTAGGGGCTAAAACAATAAGAAAATAAAAGTTAATTTCCATCAATAATTAAAATTTAGATATATTATGTCCCTACCTTCCGCAACCTTTGTCAAATATTTAACACCTAGCTAATAGAAAAATTAAACTTGAAATAGAATAAAATTTTATGACTAACTATGAGACATTTTAAATGTCAGAGACTAAAGTGAAATTAAAGATAAACCTCAGAAATTATTTGTGAAATTAGTCCTAAAATAAAAGGAAAAAAAAAAAAGGAAACGAATTGAACCTGAAAGAGATCTTGAAGGATCTCTGTCTACATGGAAAACTTGTTCCAAAATTTGAGATAAAGACAAGAAAGAAAATCAAGAAGAAGAAAATTAGAAACGTAAGAATTGCTAGGGCCGGCTAGTCTATATATAACTTTTGTATGTTTTATTACAAAGTGGTAATAACTATAATAAATAAATAAAAAAAACCCTATTGCGTGGCATGTGCCCATTCTGCCGAGTGCACCGTCCCCTCGATGGCGGCAGGCGCACGCTGTTTACTATTAGAGTTATATCTACTTTCTTTTTTTCCTTAATGAAAAAGGATCCTCTAAAGCTGCTGAAAATAAATATTAAACGTAGTAGCTCAATGTGAGCCAATCCTTTAAAAAAAAAAAAAAAAAAAAAAGCCCCCCCAGTCACTATAGTGGTATTAGTCTAATATGTCCCTCAAATTTTGAAAACTGTTCATTTCAGTTTTAAACTATGTAACCTCCTCAATTAATGTAATTTTATAAATGTTACTTGAATTATTTTGAAAAATTGGAGCCAGGGCAAGTTTACAAATAAATAATAGCTCGTGGGGTAAGTTGACTTATTAAAATGAATAATTTATGGGATATTTACAAAATTATAGGCAGATTTATGTCATCATTTCATTAATATAAAAAAAAGCATGGGATGTTTGAATTAAGGTTCATACCGTATAAAAAGAAAAGAACGACTTTTAAAGTACAGGGAGCATATTAAACTAAGATACAAAATTTATTGAACATTCATGAAATCAATTTTGAATATCACTATGTACCTTAAGTCAATACGTGAACACAGATGCTTGAAATATTATGTTGAAGGTACATAAATCTGATGCTTGAAATATTATGTTGAAGATACATTAATCTTATGCTATACATCAAAGTGAGAATCAGTTCTTTTGACGAACCCCCACCCCCTTTCGTTGCCTTTGTTTATTTTTAACTTTCTAGCAATTTTTCTTTTCTTTTTCAGCTCTTTTTTAGTTCTTCTTTTTCTTTTCTTCTTTCTTTCTCCCTTACATTTTCTTATTGCATCTTTTAACCTTTGATTTTTATATTTTATTAAATATATCTCATTTAAATACATTTTTTATAGTTATCTTACATATTATTTTTCCCTAACTACCCTGTGAAATTAATTTATTTTCAAATTTATTTTTACATATTATTTTCAGTTGCGAAACAATCGCACAAGTTTTGTTTTTCTAGTTCTTTTGCGTCCTTTTGTCTTTGTCTTTTGCTTTACTCATTTTTATCACTATCGGGGTCCAATAGATTCAGAGGGTCGACGTGTCGGGGTTTGACACGTGCAGTTTTCAAAAGTAGATCTAACTTGGCCGAGCTTCGAAGTGGACGACGATGGCGGGACCTCTGACGAAGAAGTGAGGTCAGTTAGGCCTAAATTAGTCCGAAGGACGCATGCCCTAGGATCTTCGTTGTTGCCGAAATGATGAAAACGCCCTAAAAAATACGTTAGAGAATCCGCAAAGAAAATTAAAAGAACCCCAGAGATGAAGAATGCTAGGAGGTGTGACCAAGTAGTTGATGGAGATAGAGAAAAGTAGGCTGAAGGTGCCTTGGTAGAGCACTGCACTGGGGACAAGCGTGAGCAGCGCCAGGAGAAAAATGGTGACTCTAGTGGTGGACAAGGCCTGGAGGAGAGTGAGGGTGAAGTTGGTGAGGTGGATTATGCTCTGGTGAAATGAACTCGAAGAGCAGTGCATGTTGCTCTGGGAGTGAGAACGGCGCTCAGAACATTTGCTCTGACAGTGAGCGGAAGTGACCTTGAAAATGAAGACTTGAATGTCGCCAGAAAATGTATGAATAAACTTAGAAGAGTTTTACGTTGGTAGTGGAAATGGATCAAAAAGTGTTTTGGAAAAGAGTCTAAGGCTGGCAATACTTGATGCTTTGAAGTGCTTTGAAGAGCTTGAAGAACACCAAATCTCTATAGCAAGAGACTAGAGAAGTTTAATAGAATTGAAAGAGTGATCTGAAGAGGATGAAGATGAAGGAGATGGGGGCTCAAAGGTTTCAGGTGTCTCCCAGTCATCTGGAATGAGGAAGATGAGGGTTTTTATAGCTGAAGTTGGTAGAATTTTGACAGCAACTTTGGAGGTTCGTACGATGTGCTCTGAAGGGCACCTACCAAGCAATCCCAATGGAGCAAAGCCTTCTGACACCTTTCCGAAGTTGAAGAGGAGATTAGTCGAAAATGGTATGAAGACTTCTTGGAACTTGCCTTCTGCCACAAAGGGAGCCTCGATTAGGCATGTCTGGCGTGGGTAGAGCCTCCGTTGAAGTCAAAACACTGATAATCTACCTTGACAAAGAGGAAGAGGTTCTAAGGTGTGGACTTAAGAATTCTGGGCTTCCAAAAGGACAGAAGGTAGGCTTTTGGGAATTAACTCGATTAATTTTGAAGTATCATGATTGCCATGTACTCGTGCAATAGTCACTACCAGTAGCCTTAAGAGGGTTGTAGCCAAAAGCTCCCTGAAATGTGCTACGTAGTTTGTGTCTTTTCTTTAATAGGCTATGCCAGCATGTCATCGATGGAGAGAAGATGCTGGAACTTGAAGAAGTCATAGAAACTTTATGCTTGTTGGAGAGTTTTTTTTCCACCATCATTCTTTGATATAATTGTTCATTTAGTAATTCATTTGGGAAGTTAAGCTAGACTCTGTGGACCTGTTCAATTTTGCTGGATGTATCCTTTTGAAAGGTAATCCACCCTTTGGTCGATTGATATAATGGATATAAACTTGTTATATTGGTTTTATTACAATTTCATTACTACAGTAAGACTGCTTATTGATATGTACTAACGTAAGTACATGATGACTCTTAAGGGATACATTAGGAATCGTGCTCGACTGGAAGGTTGTATTGTAAAGTGTTATCTTGCAGATGAGTGCATGGCATTTTGCAACGATTTCATAAAGAAAAAAGTTGATATTTGTCACCATCAAGGTCGAAATAAAGAATTTTCTAATGACATAATTCTTGAAGGTCGTCCACTTTCGGTTGGCAACCCATACATGTTCAGTAATAAGATGCTAGAAATAGCTCACCGTTATGTGTTATTTAACTCAGCGGTTGTTGAACCATACGTGAAGTAAGTATCTGCTTAAATGTTCTATGGCGTGAATTTTATTTGACATCTTATTATTTATGGACCATTTTTGGTTTAAAATAGGATGCATTTAGAGTATCTAAAGCAATCAAGTAAATCTCTTGACAAAAAAATGAAAGTCTGCTCTGGAAGAGGCATGGAGACACATTTTCTAGTTGGTTAAAAGATAAGGTACTATATTAGACTCACCTATGTCAATACAACATATTATAGGTAGCGAATGAATTCAGTAATTGTGTTGGTTTAACTTTTACAGATTCCCATGGATTGTAATGAATCTAACATTTTGAAGTGCCTCGCTTATGGTCCGAGAAACTATGCCATGTCATACACTGGTTACACAATCAATGGGAAACGGTTCCACATTCAAGATGTTGACATGGCCACCCAAAACAACGGTGTTTCCTTGGAAGCTACAACTATGTGCAGATCAAGTGCAAAAGACCAGTCGCAAGTGATGGATGTAGCTACTTTTTATGGGGTGTTGAGAGAGATAATCTTAATAGAGTTTTATGATTTCCAGCTGCCACTTTTTAAGTCCAATTAGGCTAGTGTTAATAGAGGTGAGGATAGCTTTAAACTTGTTAATTTACACCAAGGTCAACATGAATTTAGAAAAGATTCTTTCATCTTAGCCGCACAAGCGAAGCTTGTTTTTAATTCCAGAGATTACGATGATTTAGATTAGTATGTTGTGATAAACGCACCACCAAGAGGTTTCTACGGGTTGGAATTATGTGATTCTAATGAAGACACTTCGGTGCCTTCCGAGCTTATAATTGGTCAAGTGAATGACACTATTACAATTTACTCTATTTGTGACGAAATTATTTACGATGACAATTGTCGTAGTAAATAAGTGAATATTTGCGGTGACATGTTGTCGCAAATATTTTCGTAAAACTGAAAAAATAATGTCGTCGCAAAAAGTCACATGTCGTCGCAAATAATTGCTTAGCGCCAGATCTCGTATGGCGCGAACTTTTAGCGCCAAAATAACATTATTTGTGACGACATGTGTCGTTGTAAATAAAATTTATTTTATTTTTTTCCCGAGTAAAAAGGATTATTTTGGCGGGTGGCAAAATTTTTTTCAGAAGACATTAATGTTTGTTGTCGCAAAAAGTCCTTTTGTATTCCCTTAGTAAAATAAAAGGTGGAAAAATTAGGCGAGTCCCCAAATGTTATTTGCGACGATATTACAGGTGTTGTCACAAATAAGAATTCCAGAACCTTCCTCACACAATATGTGTCATCCCAAATAATGAGTTGTCGCAAATAATTTTAAGTTATATTTGCGACAACATGTCATCGTAAATAGTCTCTTATGTCGTTGCAAAAAGGTATGCTATATGTCCGCGAGCAGAGCCTCCTCCATTTTTTCCAATCGGCTTTTCTCTCTCTCTCTCTCTCTCTCTCTCTCTCTCTCTCTCTCTCTCTCTCGGCCTCTCATCGATTTTCTCTTAAAAATCAACAATATTATAGGTTTTATTTATTTTTTCATCTAAATCAATAAAGTTTGTATTCTCTCTCGGCCTCTCCGTCGAAGTTCATCGTTGCCGTCGCCGCCGCCGCCTTTTGTCCCCTTTATCTTGCCGTTTTCAACCCCCGTTTTAGTGGGTTTGAATTTATAAGTGTTTGTATAATTATTGTATTTTTTTAGTTTAAAATGTATGAGTTTTTTGTTATTTAAATTGTGTATAATTATAGATTATAAATCTTGAAGTTTGATTTATAGATTTTAGAATTAGTATATAATTTGGATTATAGATTGAATTTTAAATTATGAATTTTGAGATTGTTGAAATTTGATATTGAGATTGTTGAAATTTTAAGATTATAATTCGATTTAGGTTGAAATTAAAAGTTTTGATAATTGTTCTGGGTGGCACATTTTGCAGTTATGGTATGCCGAAATCTTTTAAAAATTTATTTTTTACAGATTTAAATTTTTGGATAATAAGAAAAATATTTGGTTATGATGCCGAAATTTTATTAAAACTTATAAATTTTAAGAATTTAATTAATAAAAATTAATTATATTAATCGAAAGAAAATTAAAAATTAATTATAAACATTATGAGTACAACAATAAAAAATAACTTGTTCATAAAATTTGATAAAACTTATAAAATTAAAACAAGAAATGATAAACTTTCTTTATTAACGTGATTATATAGTCACAAGAAAACATGAAGTATGATTATATGTGTTATTATTTTTATAGTCAAGATGTCAATTGACAAGAGTTGGATACATTTAAAAAATCAGTTGTCTGACCAGTATTGGGAAGGGTTGTCTGTATTTATCAAAATTGCCAAAAACTTTGTTGATGAAAGCGGTTGTGCAAGTTGTCCATGTCTGAGGTGTTTAAACCATAAGTGTTTTCCAATAGAAACAGTTAGAGCACACATACACCAATATGGTTTCAATACTTTATATACGATGTGGTATTATCATGGCGAAGACGATGTTGTGACCAATCTAATAAATGAATCAGTGGACAAGATGGTTGCAGTTATACATGACGTGGTATTACCATGATGTTGTTGGAACACTTTGGACATCGAAATATATGGGATTTTCTAGAAAAGGACGTTGACAAGGTCACAATAGTTCAAGATACAAAATCAGGAAATGTTGAGTTAGTAGTTGAACTAACTAAACTGGACAACTTAACATTTGATCGGCATGATATAGAAGCAAATATTGTCACGTCTGACCTCGACGCATACTTAGGGGACAAGTCGACCGTTGAAGATGAAGATGACTTCATTGACGATGGTAGTGATGAAACTGTGTTTGAGTCCATCGAAGATGAGCCCGTCGATTCTAAAGATGATGACGACGTAGAAAGTACCGATGATGTTGAAGACATTCGTAGTGACGACGAATAGAGACAAAGTAGTTAATTTATATTTATGAATTTGTTTATAAAATTTTTAAGAAATTGCGTACCAAATAAAGTAACAAATAATTTTTTTTAACGACACAGCGTCTCGATGTCTGGCCCAATAGCTACATGCGCTGGCTCAGCAGGAGGAGCACAACCTCCACCTGAACCGACGAGACTCCCATCACATTGTCAGTCAAGTATTATACGTTATAACACTGACTCCTAAAACTTGTTACTTGTCGAACTCTCTATAATCAAATTTCATTATTTTTATTTTCTTACAGTTCCAGAGCCGACATCTCGACGTCAGTTTTACAGTTTCGGCGCTGACATCCACGATGGTTAATGAGGAGGGGATTATATCCTAAGTCTTGGGAAAGCGCAGAGGACACACTAAAGGAGTGGGACCGACACTGCGACGAAAGAATCGTTCAAGCGCTTCCACCTCATCATCTGCTTCGCAATCAGACAAGTCATCTATGGTTAATTTGCCCCAGCATGTCCAAAACTGGCTGGACAACTTCTACATCGAGCAATGCAACATGTTCGACATCCAACAGATCATGATGGAAGTCATGTGCTCGATGAATCCCAACATCAACTTCTTGCTAGTTAACCGTCCACAACCGTTGGTTCGTTTACCGCCTGAGCGAAACAAAGAAGACGAGGATGAGGACGACAATGCTGCTAATTTAGGAGACTAAAATATCTGTTTTTATTTTTGCTATTATCAATACTTTTTAGTATTTCTTGATTAATTTACTTTTAAAGACTTATTTTATTATTGTGTTGACTATTTTATATCAATCATTTATTAACAAATATCAATTTTATTATTGTTTTATTTTATTATTAAATTTTCTTCTAATTTATGTATTTAATAATTAAAAATAATAATTTTTGCGACAACAAAACGAAAATGTCATCAAAAATAGTCTACGTTATTAGCGACGACAATTTCAATTTTGTTGTCGCAAAAGTTTAAAAAACTTTTGTGATGACAAATGTCGTCGCAAATAATTTAGGACACGTCATCATCGACATATTCGACGGAACATTCGTGACGACTTACCCGCAACGACTGCCGTCGCTAATATATTTGCGACGACATTCAAATCTATGTCGTCGTAAATACATTATTTGCATCAGATTTTTTGTGACGACTAATTTGTGACGAAATGTCGTCAAAAATTAAATATTTGCAACCACAAATGAGGTATTTGCGATAACATGGTGTCACTGCAAATGAGCTTTTTTGTTGTAGTGTGAGAACAATGAAAATGATGACATTTCCTATGTGAGAGGAGATTGTGAAGAAATATTAGTTTGATTTTTGTTTAGTGCTTGGTCGTTCCAGAAATTTGTATGTGCTCATGCCTTTGTCTTTAATGAAAATTATTTTGGGTCCAAGTGTGTACATCTCTTTGTCGTCAATGTTGTGACGCTAGATAGTCTACTTTTCTTTAATCAATATTAATACTATGGGTTAAGGTACATCTCTTTCTTCAATAATAATCATTGTTCTAATATGTAGTTATAATACAAGTAATTTAAATGTTGCGATGCTTAGGCTTCTATGTTTTATTGTAAGTAGTGATAAGATTGTCTACTACTAGGAAGAGGAAATTATGCAAGACAGGATTTGGAATGGAAGAAACATACATCCAACCTGGAAGATTGAAAAAGATTCTTGAGGGGCTTCAAAAGGACGTTGGTGTTGATGTAGGTACACCATCAAAATCCAATCAAGCAAGATTAGACTCACCAGCAAGGAATACTAGAAGTGTTGCCCAAAAGATGCTTATTAGAGAAGATTATCTTGCATTTGAACAACGTGGCTTAAATGTTTGTGAAAACAATCACATAAGTGACTCAGTTGATAGGAATGAAGCATTCCAGTCACCAATAACCTCACCCACTACACCTTCTAGGAGGTCTCTTCTGGTTCAAATGTAGGCAATGAAGGCTCATGCTTTCTCTAACTATCTACATAACAATACATGTAAGATACTCTCTATCTTACAAGTTTGACATTAAATTTTTGCCTACTGCATCATTGAAGCCATGTTTCCTCTAACTCACTGCAAAACATATGTGGATGTGGCGATGTAGTTGTGAATGGTGTAACTAGTCCTTGCTTTATTTCCAGGTTAAATGATGGAAGTTTTAGCTGAGTTTGATTATTGTTTTGATAGTGGATCACTTTCTTACAGGTTAAACAGTGGAGATGACTTTTTTGTTGAAGTAATTTGTCAAGATGGAAGGATTTACTTCACTATTTCATTTAGCTAGACGTTTCTGATACTTTGATATCTCTAGGTATTCCTTTGTTTTCTTTACTTGTTTTAAATGTTAAGGTTCTGGACAAATTGTATAACTTATGTTGCAGACATGATCTTAATGCCATCTTGGTAGATACTGATAACAATTGATACATTGAATGTTTTTATCTTTTAATTTGAATGTTCCTATTTGGATGTAAGATATTGTTCGGAATCACCATCTATTTGAATGAATTCAAAAGGATATTAACATAACAAAAGTAGATAGGACGTTAGTATGTATTACTTTTACTATTGGTAAAATATTCAATAATAATTTTAAAAAGCTACAAGAGTATGATCATAACAAGGGAGAAAAGATATTGATCTGTACTGTAACAATGGCAAATAGCTGTAAGAGGTTGAAAATAACATGTTTATAACGTTATAAGACCTCAATTCTGTAGCGTTTCTCATATTGTTCTTAGAACGCTATATTTTCGTAAGACTTTTAATAGCGTCTAATGTCCTAGCGCTCTACAAAACGCTATTGGTAGTGCTTAATAGCGCTTTTGGTTAGCTATTGATAATGATATTTGTTATAGTGACAAATGAGTTTAAGGAAAAACAAAATTGCTAAATAAAAAAAAAATGAGTTCAAGATAGTGTCATAAAGGTGGGGACATATATGAGGATAAAATTATTTTAAAAGGACAATTAGGAAAAACTATTTATGAGAAGTACAATTGAACAAAGAAAGGAAAAAATTGATAAGAATAGAAAAAAGAGGGAGAGAAAAAAAAAAACGGGCCGAAAAAATTATTTGGCCAATACAATTAATAAGGGACAAAATATTTATGAGGCACACATAATGAAAAAAAAAAGAATGTATAGTACGAAAAAAATGATAAGATTAAATGACGGTGAGAGAAAAAAAAATTAAGGGCTAAATAAGCAAAATATAAAGGGTAGGAAGTCCTAAAAGAAAAAAGAAAAAAAAAGGGATGAAATGCTTCTTTGTCTTCCTCACAAAGGCTAAACGTTTCGTCCTAGTAGGATGAAACCACAGAAGCGTCTTTTGACACTTTGATGTATGTAAGCAGGGACGTAGCTAGACTTTCATCTTTTGGTTTATAAACTAACAATGTAAAATAAAGTAACTTTTCTAGTACATTTTCATAATAAAATTTTTTTACGTAAGGTTCACATTATAATTGTTCTCCACGAGTTCTCATCTTTTGGTACTGTTACGTAATAACTTCATTATCGATGCTATCAAAAATATTCTTCTCAAGTGATGGAACAAAAGAAAGAGGATGAGAGCATTTTAGATTTATTTAGGATGGGGAACATAATTTTTGCATTCATAGACTTGTATTATGCAGTAGGAAACACAGAAAATAGAAAAACAAAATGTATCGGTAAAGACTCAACATCAGGAAAGTTCAGTTACAAATATTTTTTTACATTATATTTTGTATATAACTATTCGATTACAATGTTCACCACATAAATTAGGAATCAAGTCATCAAATAGTTGTCAATTAAAGTTAAAGCCCAATAGAGTAATCAAAAAAGGCTTAAAAGTAAAAGATTATCAGTGGGAAAAAAAAAAAGGATAGCTGCAAGTGGGGACACAAATAACCGTAACAAAGTTCTAATCATAGAAAGTTATAGAAGAGTTTTTTTTTTTTTTTTTTTGGGAAATAGTAGAAAATAGACCAATATGAAAAGTTTAAGAAAGTATATAGGCCAATTTTTAGTTATAGAAATTAATAAGCCATAACTTGTCAAGTTATGGTTCATAACCAGACGAGTTATAGACAAACTTGTCAAGTTATGGTTCATAACCAGACAATTATGGACAATAACTTGTCAAGTTATGGTTCATAACTAGACTAGTTATAGACGAAAACAGTAATTTGGACTTATGTAAACTATTGGCCTATTAATTTTAATTCATCTCAAGTCTTTGCCTATTTCTCTCTTTCTCCTTTTTTTTTTCTTACCCAGTGGGGGCCTGTGTCCCCGCTGGTCCCTCTGTAGCTTCATGGGTATATGTAAGGATATAAATATGGTCAACAAGTTTTCACAGCCAACATTTATGTCGCCCAAATTAAGACGGAAATTCAGCTTCAATTTCAACATTAGTTTTTCTTCTTCTTTGTTTCCTCATGTTAAGACAACTGTTAGGATGTTTAAAATTTTAAGCATGAACTAGATATCTTTTCTTATAGTGTTATGATGTAGTTTAACTATGATCTTTTGAATTTTTCTACCAATTTGATCGATGAATTATTTTTGCTAGTTGAGTATTTTTCACAGTTCTTTATTCTTCTATTTGGTTGGCCACTAATTAGATTATTTGTTATTCATAATAAAACCGGAAGGAGATCTATGTTTTGAGATCATTGTGTTGAATGCTGTGAATTGCTTATGAGAGAAGAATATACTCTCACGATTTGTGTAGTCACTATATAAAAATCTATGGAACTTAATGAATTTTTTATTGTTAAAATTTACATAAGAATATCTCAGGAGAGTGCATTGAATAAATAATATAATTAAGGATATTTGACAATCAACTAGAAAAATAATTTGAGAATGACGAGATAAGTATATCAAAGTGAATTAGTTATGATGAAATTTAAAACCCTAGAGTGTCAATAATCGATTTTCTCCTATTTGCTTTTGTATTCTATTTAATTTTAGTTTTCTTCTTTTAATTTTGATCACCATCATCCTTGTTTCGATTTATTTATATAAACTTAGAGTTAACATTATTTCAGTAGTTAATAACAGTCAATTCTCGTAAGAAAATACTCTTTTGTAGGACAATACTCTAACTCTCCATTATACTACTTGATAAACATAGTGTGCGCTTGCATTCGTAAATTTTCGTAACAGTAAAGTCATTATACAACATTTCAATGCAAAAAACCAATCGAATACAATAGTAGTATTTAATAGAAATTTATCTTAACTAAATATTTGTTGTAGTTATTAGCTCTCCCTTAGAAAAGTTTCTACCTCACTAGTTCTAATTGTAAAGATTTTACGTAGTTCATGGGTACAACGATCCCTTTTAAAAAATAGGCAATCGAAATGACAGAAATACTTTGTGTGTGTGTGTGTGTGTGTGTGTGTTTTGTGAGTGATATGTATCAGAAAACATGGGTGCGGAGAAAAATGCGACAAATATGTATAAAATGGGATACGATTTGTTTATCAAAGCTAATTTATTAACTCTTCTCCTTATTAGATAACGTATATTGTATAAAGTGACAAACTTACATATATAATGTTTGTCTAGCTGTAATTTTGATAGCGATTAAGAGAAATGAAACATATTATAGCTGTGAGTATATTTGTACTGCGTGTATAGGGAGAAGAGGGTGATATTCCGCGAACGATATATAGTTACACGTTGATCGCAACACTGCGATCAACTGGGCCGAAAGTTCCAGCAAGAAAGCTTTCAATGATACGTGGCAAGCCTCCCGCACCGCCCAAGTTAATTATAGGCGCTTGGAGGACTTGAGTAGAATTGATGGCGGGACAACCACCAAGAGCCGTAGTGACATTATCGACAACTACCGTGCAATTCGCTGCATTGACGAGTGTGGCATTGGGAAGACCAACGGAGATGAAGAAAACTCCGGAAAATGTGGTCGTCACGGCAGGAGCAACAGAGGTCCGACCGCAAATCAAACTCACGCTCACCCTTGCCCTTATCGGAATGCCGTCGAAACGCCGATGTTGCATCGTACGATTCCGACAGCGTTGGCTCTGATTGTCTGGCAATTGGCCACTGAAGATGTGGCGACAAGAAAGAAGGCAATGAGGAACAGTGAATTACGATATGCCATGAGGATGGATGGAGAGAGTACTCAAGGGTTTAAGATGGGAAGAATTAGGTTATGATATGATAGGAAGGTTGATTTTCTGTGTGGAAGTATATGCTCCAAGACCATCTCTATTTATAGGAGTTCAAAAGATTCCTTCATTAAATAATTATTGGTCGGCATATTTTACAAAACGGTTTAATGAAACGAAACTTTTTTTTTTTGTTCTTTTTGGGAAAAATTTGAACTATTTTTTCTATTACAAAGAGGAAAAAAAAAGAAAGAAATTAGTATCATGCAATTTGTTTAACATGATAGTCTTTCTCATCTCATGGCCTCGTTGTCCATTAGAGTACGTGGAGAGAAATTTTAAAATCTGAATTGCATGTAATAATATTATTTGCATGTGATAATAGGGATTATATCTTTGTTGTGTTTCTCTTGCAACACAAAATCTACCTCTTACATTAGTTTATATCATTTAATTCAATTGACACAAGACAATTCCGTACATTCTTTGAAATATTACAATATATTTGTTTTATGTTCAAAGATACAATAACTTTTCTACTACCTATTCTCACCAAATTTTACACTAATGATAAATTTTGAGCGATTAAAAAACATGAAAGCTAAAGAGTAACATCTTTATATGTTCTTTTAAATTACAAGTATTATTCAAATATTTCAATTTCACGCAAAAAATATTTTTATTATTATCCTATATTTTGTTACACTCATCATGCCATTTACATAAGACGCATGCTCAGTTGTGAGTCGATATTTTTTTCTTTTTAATACTAAATATTTTTCATCTTCAAAACATTGGACTTTTGAACCATCAATGCACAATTACTTTTTTCTAGCATGGCCAGAGTCTATTTTTTTGTTGCATTTTCTTTTTAACAAATTAAAGTTCTTTTAAAGCTATAACTTAAAGTGGTCCATTATCTCCTTCTAAAGGCCTTCTGGTCAATCTACCTTATGAGATTGCATCTGTATCTGGTTGTATAAATACACACAAAAAAATATAAAAAAAAAAAACGAAAAAAGAAACGAGCAAAGAATACAATGCCCTTAATGAAGAAAGCAAATATTGGTGATGTCAATATTAGTAAAATAACTTATAAGTCCGATATAACAAATGAGTTCCATGGTCATATTGATTTTCCTTCAATCTCGTAGCATCCCTCGCAAGGAATACTGAAGACCATGTTGAGAGATTGATAGCAATGCTTATGGTGTGTTTGGAACTCGTTCTAAAATGATTTTATTTTTTGTATGAAAATGAAAACGTTTTCAATCTTAGACATAAATCATTTTTAAAAATGTGTTTGGTAATTTTATCAAAAGATTGTTTTCAGTATAAAAAACTCATTAATGTCTCTCTCTCTTTCTCTTTGCTCGAGAGAGGAGAAAATGAAAATAAAAAATAAAAAACGACTAAAATTCGTTTTTCATTTCTCTCTTATTTTACACTAAACTAGAAAATCGTTTTCATTTTCATTTTTTATCATTATTACATCAAACGCCGTTTTAGAAACGTTTTTATTTTTTTCTCAAAAAACGTGAAAAATAAAAACGGGATCAATTCTATACACGGCCTTAGTGTTTTCGATTTAGTCCATAATTTAATGGTAAAAAATTATTTAACTGCAAAAAAAAAATTCCTCTTGCCCTTGTATTTTTCCCCATCCTCTTAATTTGTCTATAAAGTTTCCTAGTTTCTTTTTTTTAAAAAAGAAAAAAGAAAATTTATACACAAATTTTTAAAAGAGGTGGTAACAAGTAGAATAAAAGGTCGTTTAAATATTATGTCCGAAAAGTAGAATGGTGGTGATTTAGTTGTAGGGATTTTTTTCAAATTTTAATAATGGTGTAACATAAAATAAGGATGGTTTAAAAATATGTGTGTAAAAAATAGAAGGAGAGGTGTCAAGACGCATATATTTTCTTTTGTTCACTTTTCACTTGGTATGAGTGTTACTTCATAACGAAAAAATCGATCGAAGTTTACGTAAGTGAATATACTGCTTTTCTAAAATATTGTGTTCCTCCTCTTTTTGTCGGCTATTCTCATTGATGTGATGACAAATGTATATATTGAAAATGTAAATTTTCTCCAGTTTAAAACCTTTCAAATCTGACATTTGTAAACTACATAATTATCACTCTATCACTCTACTTCACTCTAGCGGCGATGGTGGGTTGAAGTTTTCGTACTTCAACTGCCTACTCGCTCGCTTGCTTGCTTTTTTTTTTTTTGTTTTTTTTTTGTTTTTTTGTTTTTTTTTACTTGCAAGCTTTTTCCTAATTATATTTTTCAGTTTTTTTAA
The DNA here is from genome assembly GCF_000414095.1 of Morus notabilis. Classification (NCBI taxonomy): domain Eukaryota; kingdom Viridiplantae; phylum Streptophyta; class Magnoliopsida; order Rosales; family Moraceae; genus Morus; species Morus notabilis. The sequence goes on along the minus strand of NW_010366405.1, from coordinate 336,169 downwards.
AATTTTCTTTAATAGTATTTTAAATGTTATTCTTTTTTTTAATGTTGTATTTTTCATTGTTTCCAATTTTAAGTTTGTGTACTTCAACTATGTGCTTGCTTGCTTCTTTTTTTCAAAAAAAAAAAACTTTCAAGCTTTTATTTAATTATCTGTTTTCCTTTTTATTTTCTTTAATTGTATTTAAATGTTGTTCATTTTTCTTCTTCTTTTTCAAACATTGTATTTTCTATTGTTTCCTATTAAAATGTTTTTGCATTAATTTTCTCTTTAAACAACACATTTACTTTTCTTAAATATTTTCACTTATCTATACTCTTTATTATATAACTACAGTACTTATAGCAGAGAAGATGTATATATCTTTTTCACTTTTTTGTCAACAATATTATGCATAATAGGAAAAAACTTGTTTATCATATCTACCTATTTCTTGTTAGAGAAACAATTAAAAAAACATGTTTGTATTGAAACATTACTTATGATACTTAATAATTTTAAATAAATTTAGAAAAATGTAAATTGCAAATTGAAAAAACAAAATGTTAATATAGGCACGTTCTTCAAGCTAGTCTAATAAGAAACGTAAAAAAGATGCACAAAAATGATATGTCTAACCAGATTATAACCACAATATATAAAATTTAAATTTAGGGGACTAAACAAGTTACTTCTACAAACATATGTAAGTGGAGCTGAATTTTTATTTATCATGAAAATACTAAAACTACATAAAAAAAAAATTGTTAAAACTACATAATAAAATAAGTTGTTAATCCTGTAAATAGTCTCTAAGATTTACTCTGAATCTCATTTTGGTCCTCAATTTTTAAAATGTCTTACAGTTGGTCTCTAAAGTTCTACTTTATTTTACTTTAAATCCTTCTGTTACGTTGTTTTCAAAGATTTGATTTGACGGAATCTGTAAAATTGAGAGACCAAAATTAAAAGCATCTAAAATTTTAGAGGCTAAAACAATAAGAAAATAATTTTTTTCCATCAATAATTAAAATTTAGATATATTACGTCCCTAAATTCCACAGCCGCTGATAAATATTTAACACCTAGTTAATTGAAGAATCAAACCTGAAACAGAATAAAATTTTAGGACTGACTATGAAATATTTTAAAAGTCAGAGACCAAAGTAAAATTGAGTGTAAATATGTTCAATATATGCAAGTGTAGAAAAGAATACATATATGAGAGTAAATTATTTTTATATAAATATGAGAAAAATATTTATTAAGGCATCATTTAGAGAAAAGCAAAGAATAAAATTCTATAATAGGGGAAGAAAAGTTAATAAGGAAAAAAAAAAAGAAAGGGAAAAATTAAAAGAAAAGAGAGGAAAAAGAAAAAAAAAATTGAGAAGCGTTTTGCGAACACTGTGCATTCTCATTTAGTATCTATAACAATAACAATATATAGATATGTCAATAGGCTTCACTTTTTGTGACCAAAACGACGTAGTTTTGATCGAAAATCACACCTTATAAACAGTGTTTTCACCGTTCACTTTTCTTTTGATTTTTTTTTTCTTTTTCATCTTAAGAAACTCGTTTACTGCTCGCGTACTTCTTCAACCGAAACGACGCTATTTTGGTCGAAAACGCATGAACAATAACATTGCCCCCATAGGGTTTTTTTTTTATCCAAGGTTTTGTCCCTTTCATTTTATTCTTTTTTGTAATCTTTTTTTGACTACTTGACCTAAAAGTTAATTTTTTTAATTTTAATTTCTTTATGGGCTTTTATATGCTTTTAATAATAACACAGTAATTAAAACTTAATACACAAACTACAAGAATTTGAATTGTTTGTTACCAAAAATTTAGTAACCAAAAGCCCTATTTTTGGTAGCAAAATATTTTTGGTTAGCAAAAAGTGCATAGCAAAAAGTATTAGTTACCAAAATTTTGGTAACAAATAATTCTTGCTACCAAAAATTTTTTTGGTAACTAAATGTATTTGATGGCAAGATGTATGATATTCCATGACCAAAAATATCAGTAGCAAAAGGTTTTTGGTAGCAAAACGTGTGAGATTTAGGACACTGAAATTTTGGTAACAAAATATATTTGGTAGCAAAATGTACACTATTCAGTCACAAAATATTTGATAACAAAAGGTATTTAATAGCGAAAGCCATAAGATTTAGGGACTAAATATTTGGTATCAAATTGTATTTGATAGCGAAATGTATGAGATTTGATAACTAAATATTCGAAAGTAAAAGGTATTTGGTAACGAAAAGTATAAGATTTAGGTACCAAAATTTTGGCAGTAAAAGGTATTTGAAATAATTAGCCACCAAATATTTAGTCGCAAATAACTAATTTGTTGCTACCAAATTTTTTAGGTACCAAAATTTTGCACTTAATTTCCTCTCTATGACATTACTTTTCCCACCATTTTATTTTATTTTAGGATTGTTTGTAATTTGTTTTGAAGGAGAAGTCATGGTTTTGCTCACTGATGCTAAAAGTTCTACTACCACATGAGCTGAATGTGCTCAAAGAAGAAGTTTGTTCTTAAAATGCATCATATTATTGTCAACAAATCGAAGGCACCCCGCGAAGTCCCATTATTCTCAAGGCTGGAGGGCTCTTCATCAACTCCTAATTTGCGAAGTCGTAAAGAATTCCTATATGACTCATGCATGCCGTCCTAAAAGAGCAAAGCTCGTAAAGATTAATACCTCTTAAGAATTAATAAACAAGTCTCCTTCAACAATTTCGGCAGAACATAAGGAAATAATTAGGACTACAAATCATTTGTTTATTAAGAAGAAGAGAACATAGATCGAAGGATCCATCTGAACTAATAGCTTTCCAAGGTGCACCCAACAAACATAGATCAAATCATCAAAACAAAAATAAAAAATGGACATGGGAAATACCTGTTGCCAAAGGCCGAATTTGACAAAGAATGAGAAGAACAAGACTTCTCCAAGGCCGAGGGTGACTCTGGACTGGATCGAAGAAGAAGAATAGGGCGGCGGTGCCAGTGGGTGAGGGTGAGGATAGGTGGGCCGTGGGTGGCTCTGGACTGGATCGAATAAGCAGAATAGTACGGCGCCGCGGCAGTGCCGCTGGGTGATAGGTATGTCTCTTATCATACCTACAAAGAATTACTAAATTATCAAATAATTGTTATACAAAATATACTAAGATAATTGTTAAAACTTAATATAGGAAATATTCATGGAAAACCAAAAAAAAAAAAAAAACAATACATGCACAAAATATAAGTTTTAAAGTTTTTACACGATTTGCTATCAAACACAACTTTTGGTAGCAAAAAATGCCTTTTCATCACCAAAATATGAATTTGGTAGCATAATTATGTTTTCTGCTACCAGAATTTGGTACTAGAAAATTATGTGCTTTGTTACCAAACATAATTTTGGTAGCGAAAGCATATTTTTTGCTACTAAATTTTAATTTGGTACCAAAAAGACATATATTAAAAATTGAAAAAAACATTTTAATGACAAAAATTATTTTAGAATCATTGTCCTCGTAACATTATAATGAAAAATATAGTTTTGAAATTGAAATACATTATTCTATGTTAAAAATCAATCAAATAGTAAAATTTTATACTATTCTACGTGGAGCATATACTTAATCAACAAGATCACATATATATACACATGAACATGTCTATTATCATACCTACACAGAATTACTAAATTATCAAATAATGGTTATACAAAATATAATAAGATGATTGTTAAAACTTAATATAGGATTTATTCATGCACAAGATATAAGTTTTAAAGTTTTTATAAGATTTGCTACCAAACACAACTTTCGGTAGAAAAAAACATCTTTTTCCCACAAAAATATGAATTTGGTAGCAAACTCTTGTTTTCTACTACCAAAATTTGATAGCAAAAAATTATGTTTCTTGATAGTAAAAACTTGATTTTTCGCTACAAAATTATGGTTGCAGATAGTTATATTTTGCTACCAACAGTTGGTAGCAAATGTTATATGTTTAGCTACCAAAAATAATTCGGTAGCAAATATCTCAGGCAGGAAAAACTTTTGCTTCCCACCAAGATTCTGTTGCCAAAACATGTTTACCAAAAAAGTAATATTTCACTACCTAATTTTGGTGGCAGAATCTTATGCTTTTGTTACCAAATATTGTTTTGGTAGCAATAAATTATCGGCGAGAACCAAATTTTATTTCCCGCCATTTTATTTGTTACCAAATTATATTTAGTAGCGAATTGTGTAGTTTTTACTACGAAATTGAGTAACTAAAGCCTTGATAATTCAGCTATCAAAGTTTGGTAGCAAAAAATTTTTTTTTCGCTACCAAAAGTTTTTTGATATAAAAAAGTTTAGTATTTTAAAGTAATTATTGTAGTGACAACTACTTCCTATGTGTATAGCACATGTTCTTTAACTAGTATAGGTAGAGAGATAAAAACTCATTATGCATTTTAACCCTAGACCAAAAGAAAATCACTACTATTCAGCAAAAATGAAAATCACAACTAGTTTATTAAGTAGTCCGCGAAGTCGTAATTAACAAGAATTAATGTAATAACGAAACTAAGAGAACAACTTGCAAAATCTAAGCTGCAAAAAGAAATTAATTAAATAGCGATTAAAACATCCACACAAAAATTCTTCTTTAAATAGTTAACGTAGGAAGACCAGTTGTTAATACTTTAATCTCTATCAACTACAAACCCCATGATCACCACATAACTATTATAGTTTATTCTTTAAGAGATCTAGTTTAGTCCCCTAACATATCAAACTATGCCTTAACAAAGCGTGGTGGACCTAACAATAAATTAATCATCCGGTCCTTATCCTACGAAAGTTTGTGTCACTCTTTATCATGTATTTTTTACTTTGTAAACTTCTTTATTATTAACGAGTGCAAGGAATAGACTGCTAAGGATTAGAAGTTCAGATTGCCAGTGGATAGTTTGTGTCATTCTTTTAGAATTTTCATAACCTAAATAAACTATTAAATGCTTCGGGTTCCTTCAGTAGGCAGTTGATACTTTTATGTTTCTAGGCATAGTGTGGATACTCTAGTACTTTTTAAAGTTAGAATCCCCAGTCTAGTAGTTGATTTTTTTGTAAGGGTATTGTTTGGAATTCATGTGATATGCCCTAATTTAATAAATACGCTTCAAACTTCAAAGGTTGAAATATATACCTAGTTTAACATATTTTTAATTTTTCAAAATGGTTAATCCTAAATTAAAAAAAAATCATTCAAACACCACCTCCATCTATATAATGCAAATAGAATGATGACATAACACTACTTATAATTTCATAAATGCCCTCCAAATTAATATGAGTGTAAGTGAGTTAGTCCAAAAATTATTAGATTTGTGTCAATCTGGCACCCTGATTTTGTAAAAAATTCATCCTCAAAAGACTTAAAAAAATATCTGAGAAAACTCTGTCAAGTCATTCTAGAGAATTTATGGACCTAAATAACCGAAACTCCACTAATTAATAATTAATTTGACATATTCTGTTAGAATTTTCATAAATCTAAATAAATTAGAGAGTTTCTCCTGTTGTCCATTGTATCAGTATTCCTAATTTTTTATTGTTATATTAAAAATATGCAAAACACATCTACAAAAGAAATATATTCTGATATAAATCTGACGGTTAAAAAATAAGTAATTACTAATAATCTACTTTTACAAGAACTACCAAAAAGAGTCCTAATAAATTATTAATGGGTCTGGTTTCTTCATTCGGGAGTTGTTGCTTTTATGTTTGTAGGCATAATGAGAATACTCTAATACTTTTTTTAAAAAGTGAGATTCCCTAGTCTAGGAGTTTTTTTTTTTTTTCAGGGTATTTTTTGGAATTTATTTGATATGCACTAATTTTACAAATATCCTTTAAAATTTGAAATATGTACTCTAATTCAACATATTTTTAAATTTTAAAAATAATTCATTTCACTCTTATATTAAAATAAATATCATTCAAAACACCTCCGTCGTACTAAACGAATGATGACGTACAATACTTATTAATTTTTAAACGCCCAAAAAAACTAATATGATTGTATGTCAATTTGTCTCTCATGTTAGCAGCTCATCTTTTTTTTTTTTTTTGTTAACCTTGCACTCGATTTAAAAAAAAAAAAAAAAAAATCCCGGGAGACTGAAATTAATATCTGAGAAAACTCCATCAACTCATTCCGAAGAAATATTGACTTGCATAATCAAAACTCCAATAATTAATATTTAATTAGATTAATTTTTTAATCAATTAAACATCGTAATTAACATTGTTTTGAATCGCACAAATAAGCTACATATGTTAATCGATATACTAGATTACATATCATGTGGCTCTCCACTATCAATACAAGAAAAAACCCAAGAGTCGTCACTAAATGGATTTAGCGACTACAAGTCCTCGCTAAAAAGTCGTCACTAAAAGTTCATCGTTAAAAACTTAATAATTTTGTCGTTAAAAGTCGTTAAGAGTCGTCATTAGTTTGTAAAAGTTTTAATGATGACAATTTCGTTGTTAAAACCTTTTCAGTATGAAATCTCGTCGCTAATTTTTTTTTAAATTAAAAATTAATTAGATTTTAATTAGTTTTGAAATAATTTTTATTAATAAATTAAATTATTTGGATTTATATTATTTAGAAAAATATTTGGAAATTTTTATTAGTAAATATATTAATATTATTAAATATTTTAACAGTGATATTAAATGTAATGCTCAGCCACCTCATCATCATCTACACACTCCTCTAATGTATCATCGAGTTCTGCAATGTCATCGACTTCTATGTAACCCATGTTGTCCCTTGGGTTGTTGACTACAATATATTCTGTATTTTTAACGATATCGAAGACTGCATCAAAACGACTAAATATCAAGGTGTCCATTTCAGGTTGCTCGGCCTCAAGGTTAAAGTTAGAAGAGCTGTTTTCTTGTAAAATCTGAACTTCGTTCTCGGTGTTATCAGGTATATCGCAAATATGCCGATGCCCAAAGAGTTGAATAACTATCCAATTTTGCACCATGGAACAGGACATTGGTGTAGATTATAAGGAATGTGATATGCATCCGACAGGCGGTTGTTCAACTTTATCCAACTCTCATAACTCGACATCTTGACGTAGTCCACTGAAAAGATAAACATGCACACAAAGGTAACGTAAATGCATGCATACAAAACTATTATCCAAACGGAACAATTCAAAAATCGGTGAGCCACGCACCGATTCTCGAACAGATCTAAGGTTACTTTAAAAATGTAAATGCAATATGATAATAAATTAACTCGTAGCATGTGCGATTCTTAGCGACAATACATGTAGTACAATCTTAGTAGTATGTTCGTCATCCACTTGAAAGAATTTCAATTGATATTGAGCTAACGTATATTCAGAACGGTTATCCAATTTTATCAAGTTTTAATAATTGTTATTTAATCTTATCAACTAGTTTCTTACTTACTAATTTTTATTAGTTAACTATTACTCAATAAGTTATAGTTGTTTATTTATTCCTTATTATAACTTTTTTGTTTTGAAAGGAAAAATTGCATTTTATTAAAATACTAATAAACAATCATTTTGGTACAATACTAACCCATTAGAAGGAAAAACTGTAACGCCCATCCTAAGTCAGTAGCTAAAAATATGCCAATTCGTGAGAAATGTTAACTTACTTTACTATATTATTATTTAAATAGAGAAATAATCAATATATCAAGTACAATCCTCAAACAGACTTCTTGGATTTACAAAATTCTCAGTAGTACATCTATTTCAAACATAATCCTCAAACAAATTCTTAAGTTTACAAATTACATAACTTAAGATCTCTAAACTTAAACACGTCACAGGACTTGAACCGCTCTTGCTCAGTCAATTAGAACTTCTACTGAGAGCTTACCTGCATCACAAGAACTATATGAGCTAAAGCTTAGTAAGTAAACCAAAAAATAATTTCCACTTGAAAATAATTTTCTTTAAACTTTGAGGGCCCTTTCTGTCTCACATTCATCTTGTGTTATTAGAACCTCTTTATCTTCTATCTAGTGGCCACTGTCTTGGAATCTCTTGTTCCTCAAGAATTTGGCACTTTTACTAACTAAGTCGGTTCGTAATCAACACAAGATTCATAACATATTCTGAAATTAAAACACTTTCTAAATCTCATTTTAACATGTCAAATATATATAAATTGACAATTTTCATAAACTCAAAACTTTTATTTTATGTATATTTTTCAGTTCCTTATTATTACTTATTATTCCAAGTATTATTAATTTTATGTGTGATAATTATTAACTTATTGAATTATTCGTATTTAATTTATTAATTGCTACTTATTAATTATTATTAGTCAACTATTAATAAATAATTAATAGCTACACATCATATATATTCTTTATTATTACTTATTTACTAATTATTATTGTTTTTCTGTTCAATACTTACAAACTTTTTAAATTATTCTCAACAACTTTATTTAATTTTTATTACTAAGCAAAGTTAAAAATTTACTCTTTTTCTAATTACTCTTTTTTCATATTTTTTAATTTACTTTTAGTTTATTCCTTTTAATTTTTAGTACTACTTCTATTTTCACAATTTAAGAAATTTTATACTTACTCATAAGTATTATTTTTCATTTACAATTATTATTAAATATTAATATCAAAAATACTTACTAACTATATTTATTTAAAGCAAACATCGAAACTAATCAAATTTAACAACAAAACTATATAACTCAAAACTAGTCAAATTTAGAACCTATTGAATTCAAAACTAATCTACATACTCATATCACCTATTAAATCTAATCAAACAAAAATGATCAAAAAGTAATTACAACAAAGATCCAATTTACAGAACCCAAAATTCACTAACCCAAGCAAACACAAAATCAATATAATCCAAACTGATCAAACCTAATTACAATCAAAATCAAATTTAAAAAATAAATCAAAATCAACATTTAAAATATAAATCAAAATCAACATTTAAATCACCACAGTCCAAAACGCAATTTAATAAAAAAAAACAAACATAAAATGCCACACAAAAAAACTCACAGCAAATCACCACAAAAATTGATGTGATTTTCTATTCGGGGGGCCCAAAAGGAAGTTTACAACTTCAAGCAGTGGAGTGCGGCCTCCCACAGTGGTGGAGAGCATGAACGTTGTAGAGCGAGAGAGAAAAAGAGAGGGGTCGGTGGGTTGGGGTCTGGAGTGGGTTTGGGTTGGGGCAAGAGAGGCAGGGGGGTGTGAGGGCGGTTGTCTCCAGCGACAGCAGAGTCGAAACTAGGGGATGGAGAAAGAGAGATAGAGAGAGAATGGTAGGGAGAGAGGTAAAAATGGGCGGCGGTGGGAGGGAGTGGACGTCAGTTAGAGAGTGGACCGCATCGAGGGGTCGGCGGTGGGATGGAGGGTCAGCAGGGGGAGGCGAAAGAGAGAAAGAGCAAAGAAAGAGAGAGAGAGTTCAGAAAAAAAAATGAGGAAGAAGATCGGGCTGGGTAGTTATAAGTAGGACTTTTAGCAACAATATGTGTTGTTGCTAAAGGTCCAAATGTCGCCACTACTAACACTACAAGAAAAAGGGGTTTTTGCGACGACTTTTTGTCATCGCAAAAACCCCAGTGTCGTCGCAAATAATCTTTTTCGTGACGACATGTCGTCGTAAAAAATTAGTCGCAAAAACTTTTTTTGTGACGCCACAGTGTCGTCACAAATATATTTGCGACGACATATTTTTTTTGCGATGACAAGCGTCGGTAATACGCCGTTGTGAAATTCTCGTGATATAATATTTTTTGCGACAACAAATTTCAAAATGTCGTCGCAAATAATCTTCCTTTTTTGCGACGACACGTATAAAAAAGTCGTCGCAAAAAACTGAAATAAATTTTTTTTTTCAATTTTTTAAAAAATGGCAATTAATTAATTTTTAATAATTTTAATTAAACGTTATTATGTTACATACTGAATATACTTTATTAAGATACATTAAAAGTGAAATATAAATTAATATTAAAAACAGTAAATCTAAATAAATTTATAAAATATATTATGAATACTACATGAAGTGCATATATAATGTTCAAAAAAATATAAAAGTCTAAATAAAGTGAAAAAGAAAATAGAACATATAACGGAACTATTCGTCTAAGTTTGCAGCATCGCCAA